>NW_021137944.1:0-174575 GCF_004193835.3 Ostrinia furnacalis | reverse complement strand
AAATAGTGTCCCACGTATATTAGTTAACTCCAAATTCCAACCAATTTTCATACAATTCAATAGCGCCATCAAGTCAGTTTACATCTTCTTCTTGTCGTGTCGACAACAAACCTACACAGCGTCGCCCAAACTCCGCCGCCACAAGAATGTCAGTAGCCTTCATTAAATCTTCCTACATCAGTTTACATTATTGAATAGCTTTGATGATGAACCAATATTTATTAGACATACTAGCTTTCCGCCCGCGTGGAATTTTGTCTGTCACAGAAAAACTTTATCGCGCGCGTCCCTGTTTCAAAAACCGGGATGAAAACTCCTATGTCCTTTCTCGGGACTCAAACTATCTCTATGCCATCAAAATCGGTTCAGTGGTTTAGGCATGAAAGCAAGACAGACAGACAGACAGAGTTACTTTCGCATTTATAATATTAGTATAGATAGAGTAAATATTTAGCCTATGTAGGTTCATTATTTGTATTATTCTTAATTATGTTCAAGTATGTCAATTAAGTATATAGATAGATTAACAATACAACCTTACTACAAAATACGATAGAAATTATGGATCACCAGAACGTTTCCTAACAAATTAGCAGCGTTCCACCGCCACTAGAACGTTCCTCACCATAACTCGGCCGCCATTTCACACCCGCAACTTTTAACAACTCTTTAAACGTGTCTGAAGTCGGCGGAGCCGTAAACAATAATTATTGCCTCTTGATTGCAGGAATAAGTTTACGAGGGTACTTGGCGATTTTATGGCGTGTTCATTATGTGCTGGGGGTGGAGTTAGAGCGCGATTAAAAGAATCTTAAGGAGTTGTTACCTGAGTTTCGCTTTTTCTGGAGGCGTTTGGTTTGATGTGTCAAAGTGAGCTGTTCGCAAACAAAATGAAACTTTTATGTATAAACGACAGCATATCAAGCTAAACACAGTAGCGTCTTATCTCGTTGTAACATAGGCTATTCTGCCACAAAAATGTATATGTTGATGTGCATTCGACTGTACTTGACACTCGCATTAAGGTCTTCAAATTTCATAAATTAGAGACTACAGATCGATACAGGGTGACCATCGGACAAATTAATGAATTACTTTGTATGTGCAATGGACAGTAAAGTAAACATACTTCAATACACGTGAATACATACATAGTATACAACAGGATAATCTAATCCGATTGTGTACAGAATATGTACACAAAATTAGTATTGTCTAATACACGAACCCTTAAGACTTGTGACATAGAGTATTAGAGAATGACTGAAACTCATGTGAACTCTCTTAGAGATCAGAGGAGGTTCTACCCTAAAGTGAGATAAAACGGGTTCGTAATACTAATAGGCCCTGTGCAACCAAACTGATACACAATATCCGAACCAATTAAATACCAATACGGATCTAATCCCAAACTCTATGGCCGCAACTATTTCGATTAATACATTAATGGTATCCGAGAATTCCTATAAGTTAATCGAAATTCCTATAATTGAAACCTTGTCAGCAANCACAATTGATGGTGAAGAATGAACCATTAAATAGCATAAGTTCCACAACATTCTTGGGAATCACTTTAGACTCTAAACTTCAGTGGGGTCCTCATATTGAAACCTTGTCAGCAAGGCTCAGTTCAGCTGCTTTTGCAGTGAGAAAGATAAGGCAATTAACTGACATTGAAACGGCAAGGCTAGTTTATTTTAGCTATTTTCATAGTATAATGTCATACGGCATATTGTTGTGGGGCTCAGCTGCGGACATTGAAACTGTGTTCGTTCTGCAGAAGAGAGCAGTGCGGGCCATTTATAACCTTGGACCCCGATTTTCCTTGAGAGAATTCTTTAAGGAGATTAATATACTGACAGTAGCTTCACAGTTCATTTATGAAAACCTTTTATATGTTCGCAAAAATATAGAGCAATTTACTAGAAAGAGTGATTTACACAAGTTCAATACAAGAAACAAAAATAAACTTGCCGTTCCAAATTTCAGACTGCACAAGATTGGTAATTCATTTATGGGGAAATGTATTAAACTTTTCAATAAATTACCACAAACTGTTGTAGAATTGCCCATTCATAAATTTAAAGCACATATCAAAAGCACCTTAATGAAAAAGGGCTACTATAAAGTTGATGATTATATAAAGGATAAAAATGTTTGGAATGTTTAACTACCTAGCTCGCATTAATACTTATGACTATAATTTGTATATTTTAAAGACTGTAAAACCTTGAAAAGGAGGCTGACAATAGTGACTGAGTTTCTTGCGCTGCTTCTTCTCAGCACTGGCCCATTTATTGTCCCGAAGCAGTGGTAGGGTTAATATTGGGACGTGTAAAAGCGCTTTTTTAAAGCCTATTTGCAAAAATAAATGAATTTTATGAATTTTAATTTTTATTTTAGTTGCGCGTTTCTAAATTAATTTCGCGCCATTAATGCACCGCTAATCTGAGCTGATGGAAATATATCGTGCCGTCAAAGCCTACTTGATTAGCTGGACATACCGCAAATTATTTTGTTTATGAAATTCATGGGTTGTGACGACAGTTCAAAAAGAACAAGCTGTTTATCTAGATTTTTTCTTGCGGATCTTATAATTAAAAAAAAAAAATATTCTCCCGTTAGCCCCTCGTACTAATGCTAAATATTCTTGTGTCACGAGTGAGCTCACCACAATAGTCGAGCGGCGGTGGGGACTGAACCCGCGTTCCCCGGATCACGAGTCGGCCAGTCCGACCCCTTCACCGTTCGGCTATCGTGGCTTCTTCGATTGACGGGCGACCAATATTTATCGTTTGTAAGTCAATTGGCTTGACATTATTTTATAGTATTCGATATAAAAGAGAGCTTTTAGTAGATTATATTTTCTGAGTAAAGTGAGTTGGCTGTTTTCTGCAGTCTTTGACAAAGGAATGGGTAAAATTTAATAAAGAGCGCAAATATGCACCTTGCATGAGAACCGAATTAGGGTAATAATGGGAACGTTATTTATACCTTGTTTTTAATAAAAAAGGGAAGATATTTTTGAAAGGCTATGAGCAGCAGAAGAAAATGGTTGATAGATGTTTATTATTTTTATTTACATGTGAGACTACTTGTGCCAATTGGGGCAAGTGGGGCAAGTGGGCCAAGTCACTGGAAGACTTTTGCATTTTTCAATATTGTTTCTTCCAGCAAATGGGCCCACTCTAAAATTGTAGAGAAGATTTTTGTTGATTTGGTGTTTAATCCATCTATATAAATAAAAATGAATTGCTGTTCGTTAGTCTGATTAAAACTCGAGAACGACTGGGCCGATTAAGCTGATTTTGGTTTTAAAATGTTTGTCGTAGTCCAGGGTAGGTCTTAACGGTGAGCAAATAAGGAAAAATTGCGATGGCTTATTTATTGCCTTTAAGGCGGAACAGAGTTCGCCGGGTCAGCTAGTTTATGAATAGAAACACAAGGTGGGCTCTTACTGGAAAAAAATATTTAATAATTTAATCCAGTGACTTGGCCCGTGGACTAAGATAAAAGTGGCCCAAAGTCACTGGAAGACTGAAATGTNCGACATACGCACAAGCAGACTGAGGTTGGTATCTCAGATTACCTAATAGATTTGTTTAATAGTTAGGTGTAGTATGCTTCAGGTTGGAGAATAATTATGTTTTAACAAGATCCTGTCATTTTAGTATAAACTGACTGTAATATTACTTATATTATAGGATTGCCATTATTCAGTAGATAGCATAGGTAACTCAGTACCTCTCTCGCCTCGTCTCGTCTCGTTTCAGCCAAATGACGTCCACTGCTGGACAAAGGCCTCAGTACCTACTATATTACGACCTTCATTGGTTGGGTTTTTATGGCGGTCAAGCTGTAGATCCTAGCTACACAGGAATTGCAGTGGTGGGGACGAGAGGTGGGAATAGTCCCGTTACTATATTACGAGTATAATAGGGGAGTAGACACGCTAGTTAATCATGATTTTATATTTTCATTTTGAGCTGTAGCTGTTTCACCTCACTCACCCATCAACTGAACGAATTATTTCTAATATAGGTAATAGAAAAAAAATATGTTTATTTATTTTTAGTCATTCAAAAGTCGTAGTTTTTTGTAAAACTTATAAGTGTGTAAGGTCAAGTTTAAAAAAAAACTTTCCTCGTATTCGTAACTAACGCCCGTATTCACAAACATTACTATGATGTCTCACAGTACGCATGGACGCACATGGTGACACATGAACCAATCACAGAGCTGTGCTGTGCGTTCAATTTGCTGCTTCACCTAAGCATGCATCGTGAATACGGGCGGAAGAGTGAGTCCCTCCAGCTCATCTCCTAAAATGTACAAATTGAAAATGTTTCTTTGCTTATCTGACTACATTTTCAGTTTTCAGCAATTTCGTTCGACGCATACAAAAGCCGGACCGAAGTATGAAAATGTATTTTAATTTACTCGCTCACAATCTCATTCAAGGAGTGGCCCCGCATAAGTGTAGTAATAAGAACGCTCTTTGAGATACATTTGGATTTGCCAGACACATTTTATCTGTACAAATAATAATATTTGTATTTTAACGTCACAGCTTACTTACTTTATCTCTGAAAATATTTGTATTTTAACAACACAGCTATTATTTATACAGGGTGTCCCAAAAAGTATTGACGCTGAAGCCCAGAGGTAGAGCATCAGTAAAGCCCGGTCTGTGAGCACATAAAATTTTGTCCAATGACCCCTAGCTACCCATCCTTATCGCTCGCGCGTGATTATATTGCTGTCACGACTATGCGACGGGCGCCCGCAGTGAGTGTGCGAGCGCGATAGCAACATAATTACGCGCGAGCGATAAGGATGGGAAACTTGGGGTCATTGGACAAAATTCTACGTGCTCACAGACCAGACTATACAATCATAATTCGAAAACTATCGTAAAAGTCGCAATGATACGGGTAGCCATAGTGATGCTCTACTTCTGGGCTTCGGCTCGATGATACCTTTTGGGACACCCTGTATGTGGTTTAATGCTAGAAAAATGTTTATCATCATCATCATACGAAACTTCCACTACTGAACAAAGGCCTTCCCCAATGATTTCCAGATTGGCCAGTTGGCAGCGGCCTACATCCAGAGCCTTCCAGCAACCTGAAGTCATCTGTCCACCTTGTTGCAATGTTAGAATGCAATTATTTTGTTGTCGGTGTTTTGACTGTTATGTTCTTAATTCACCCTTTAAATTAATATGGTACACACATAAAGATAGTATCCCTATAAATAAATAGATTATACGAATGTAATTGGTCGGTAACACCTTTAACATTAATTGTTCAACACGGTTCCTTAATTAACTTGAACACGATATAACATTTTATTCGTATTGTTTCAGGCCTCGGTCCGGGCCTTTGTATTATTGTATCCGTTTTATTTTACATTCGATATAGTCATGATAATACCGACCTTTTACCTAATTTATTTAAACAATAAAATTGTTAATTGCAAACGTGCCAGTACTAAAGTTATGCAAACAAGTCATTAAAGCCTGTCAAGTAGGTAACTACTGAAAACATAAAAAAATCGATATCAAGTGGATATAATCGACTCGTCTCTCCTNTTATTATTATTATTATACATTTGGATGTGCCAGACACAGTTTATCTCTACAAATAATTATATTTGTATTTTAACGTCACAGCTTACTTACTTTATCTCTGAAAATATTTGTATTTTAACAGCACAGCTATTATTTATACAGGGTGTCCCAAAAAGTAGTGTCAAGCAGAAGCCCAGAGGTATAGCATCACTACAAACATAACTCGAAAACTATCAAAAGTAGTGGTGATTCGGATAGCCCCAGTGATGCTCTACCTCTGGACTTCGGCTCGATGATATCTTTTGTGACATCCTGTATGTGATTTAATGTGAGAATATATCATCATCATACGAAACTTCCACTACTAAACAAAGGCCTTCCCAATGATTTCTAGATTGGGCAGTTGGCAGCGGCCTGCATCCAGGGCCTTCCTTATGAGGTCATCTGTCCACCTTGGGGCAATGTTAGAATGCTATTATTTTGTTGTCAGTGTATTGACTGTTATGTTCTTAATTCACCCTTTAAATTAATATGGTTCACACATAAAGATAGTATCCCTATAAATAAATAGATTATACGAATGTAATTGGTCGGTAACACCTTTTTAACATTCATTGTTCAACACGGTTCCTTAATTAACTTGAACACGATACAACATTTTATTCGTATTGTTTCAGGCCTCGGTCCGGGCCTTTGTATTATTGTATCCGTTTTATTTTACATTCGATATAGTCATGACAATACCGACCTTTTACTTAATTTATTTAAACAATTGAAGGGGTAACTGGACAAAGGTGTTATCTGACAAAATTCATTTTTGTCAGATCGACATTTTTTTCGACGATTTTGAATCGACTTTTTTGCATGAACAATTTTATTATTGAACATAGGTTTTAAGTGATGATAAAATCGACTAATGAGCTCAAAACACGAGAATTTTGTTACGTGTCAAAAATACAGACCTTAACAAAGGAGTTATATGACAAGAATAGCTATTTTGATTTTAAAATTAAACATTTTCAAACACTTACCTCATTTTGAACTTTTTGTTAGTTAAGACCTTTGTCCACTCAACCCTTCAATTGTTAATTGCAAACGTGCCAGTACTAAAGTTATGTAAACAGTCGCAAAAGCCTTATCTATTACCACTGAAAACTTAAAAAAAACTGTTTCAAGTGGAGATTCATTATAATCGACTCGTCTCACCCATTATTCGTCATCCCAATCTACTAGAAACACAAACGTTAACTAGCAGTCGCTTTAATAACAAGGACAGGTAATAATCGCAATGTTTACCTAAACCGTTGCTTATTATACTTCCAGGTAAGTACATAATCCATGCCGACATTCCCTCTAGCGGAGTGAGGGAAGTCGAGCCCGCGTGTAAATAATTAATTAGTTTTTGCACACTAAAGCTGGAGTACTTGGCCTGTAGCGGTGATGTTGAAATTTTAAAACGCAACACGATCCGCGCTCCGTGGAAATTCAGCCGCTTCAGCGGTTCGTACAGCGCTTGTGTCGGCCGCGCCACCGCACCGGGCCGCAAGGAATACATAAATTATTAGGCCAGCTTATTTGTCAACTGGTTAATTTCACGTGCTGTATTATTACAAGAAAAGTAGGTGCTTGTATTAGGCGGGAGCAGTAAACTGTGAGAAAAATATGAAAAAGGGACGTCGCGACTTTAAAAAAATATTTTCTGTAAAGTTTAAGTTGAAAGATTTTATGCTCGAGGTTTTTTATAGAAGGGCTACTGCTATATGGATATTAATGAAAAATAAACGGCTGTTTTATTGTAATAGCATTAAGCTTTGCTTTGAACACTTTTAATTGTGAATTTTTGTAGAGTTCGTTCAATCGTTCAAATACTTACTGAAATTACTATGAGCCGCCACATTATAAATGACCTCTGATTCCAACTGCTTTAAAGTTAGAGACTCGAAGTTCAAAATACATTGTAAGCCACATATTGCGGTGGTGACTGACGTGTGTGGGTATGTACGTCAAGTAGAGACGCTCCGTGATACCACATTACGCGGCATTGGTTAGTTACCTTGCAATTTAACGAATTTAACAATTAGTATTTGTTTATTTAAAAAATAACAAGGTTACTCTCCCTTACACTGCTTCCCGATGAGCATGGACTCTTATTGGATGAACCGACTTGTAATACAAGCAGCATAACCAGGTTTTAGCTTAGGAGTGTAAGGAGAAACCAATTTTTTACTCATTGTAGGTATTTTTACTAATGGCCACTTCATCATCATCATCATCATCTCAGCCATAGGAAGTCCATTGCTGAACATAGGACGTCCAGTCGTCCACTGCTGAACATAGGCCTCCCCCAATGTTTTCCATGTTACCCGGTTGGTAACGGCCTGCGTCCAGCGCTTTCCTGCTACCTTTATGATGTCGTCGGTCCACCTTGTGGGTGGTCCCGGCCACTTGGCCACAAATACTTAATTTGTACACCACAAAACTGCTCATTTGACTTTAAAACGTACCTTCTACTAATTAGTTTACAACATATCATGTAACTATGTAAGATAGATACCTACAGACACAGACATTACATTTACGGACTTAGGTACCCAACCCACCCGAAGACGCCGTTCGTTCAGAGAGCTCGTTTGCCAGACCATTCTAGCGAACTAAATGCGTTAGTTAGACTTATAGGTATTACAGAACTAGCGATAACATCTTTTCAAAGAAGGGCTAGGGCCCAGAACTGGTACTAAATAATGTTAGAAAGTTGTAAGTTGTCAGAAACTTAGTAAACTTAGTTAACCAGCCTATAAACAGACTGAATTGAGTCCGAAACTTATAATGAAATAATACTGGTTTCTAAAACTAAGTAATTAGAACACTTATTCTGAAATATATTTAATTACCTATTATTTAGGTATACAAGTACTTAACCCATTTCTAAGAAATTACGCTCAAAACAGATTTCTAGTTCTATAAATATTGAAATTCTATCAATGAATGGCTTAAATCTAAGCCCAAGATTGAATTGCTTTGCTTTGAACCCTTTTATAAAAAACTAGCTGACCCGGCGTACTTTGTTCCGCCTTAATGGCAATAAATAAGCAGACTTTTTTTTATTTCGAACGGGATAAAAAGTATCCTATGTCCTTCTCCTGGCTCTAAACTACCTCCCTGACAATTTTCAGCTAAATCGGTTCAGCCGTTCTTGAGTTATAAGCGAAGTAACTAACACGACTTTCTTTTATTTAAATAGATATTATATCTCAAATTCAACTGTGCATTGACAAAACTAGAATAGATCCTAGGTAGGATTATTTATTTAGTTTACTATTATTTATTGTCCTACCTATATTGCCGACCTATTCCTTGTCAACAAATAATGTGGAACATTATTAAGTACTAATATTATTTTCTTCGTACGAAAGTCCTGAAACGACCTGTGCCTCTACCATGAGTTTACCTACCGAGCATATCGCTATCGANTGCTGTATTATTACAAGAAAAGTAGGTGCTTGTATTTTAGGCGGGAGCAGTAAACTGTAGGAAAATTATACCTACTTAATTATAAAAAAATATTTTCTGTAAAGTTTAAGTTGAAAGATTTTATGCTCGAAGTTTTTTAAAGAAGGGCTACTGCTAAAATTAATGAATAGGGATATTAATGAAAAATAAACGGCTGTTTCATTGTAATAGCATTAAGCTTTGCTTGAAAACTTTTAATTGACAATTTTTGTATAGTTCGTTCAATCGCTCAAATGCTTAATGAAATTACTACGAACCGCCGCATTATAATATTGACCTCTGATTCCAACTGCTTTAAAGTTAGAGACTCGAAGTTCAAAATACATTGCACTTCGAGTCTCTAACCTAGCCACATATTGCGGTGGTGACTGACGTGTGTGGGTAGTACGTCAAGTAGAGCTCCATGATACCACATTACGCGGCATTGGTTGGTTATCTTGCAATTTAACAAAATTAACAATATTATTTGTTTATTTAAAATAGAACAAGGTTACACTCCCTTACACTGCTGCTGCTTTCCGATGAGCATGGACTCTTATTGGATGAACCGACTTGTAATTCAAGTAGCATAACCGGGTTTTAACTTAGGAGTTCTATCACAGAATAATAATAAGTACTAGTTCTACTTACCACATTAGTAATGACCCCAATTTTTTATTTACTCACAGCCGCTTGGTAACAAATTACTTAATTTGTACACCACAAAACTGCTCATTTGACTTCAAAACGTATCTTCTACTAATTAGTTTACAACATTATATCATGTAAGATACCTAAAGACATATTCATCATTTACGGACTTACCCACGCCGTTACGCCTTACGCCGTTCGTTCAGAGAGCTCGTTTGCCAGACCATTCTAGCGAACTAAATGCGTTAGTTAGACTTATAGGTATTACAGAACTACTTAGCGATAACATCTTTTCAAAGAAGGGCTAGGGCCCAGAACTGGTACTAAATAATGTTACAAAGTTTGTAGGTTGTCAGAACTTAGTTAACCAGCCTATAAACAGACTGAATTGAGTCAGAAACTTATAATGAAATATTGTAATGCATCTACAGCAGCTAATATGTGTGTATTAATTAACAAAGTTTAACTGGTTTCTAAAACTACTTAATTGGAACACTTATTCCGAAATAATATTTAATTATTTAGGTATGCAAGTACTTTATAGGCCATTTCTAAGAAATTACGCTCAAAACAGATTGAAACACTTAAGCCTTAGATTCTAGTTCTATAAATACCTATTGAAATTCTATCAATCAAAGGCTTAAATCTAAGCCCAAGATTGAATTGCTTTGCTTTGAACCCGTTTATAAAAAATATCTCAAATTCAACTGTGCGTTGACAAAACTAGGATAGGTTGATAGGTCCTACTAGGTAGGATTATTTATTTAGTTTACTACTATTATTTACTGTCCTACCTATATTGCCGACCTATTCCTTGGCAACAAATAATGTGGAACATTATTAAGTACTAATATTATTTTCTTCGTACGAAAGTCCTGAAACGACCTGAAAACGGAGTGATTGAGTGCTAAAATCTGGGAAAGTAGTAAGGTCCCTACTTAGAAAATAATACAAGTGACGTGTAGGTACCTACCTAGGTACTAAATTTATTTTTATTTTGTTTTGTACTTGTATCGAATAAATACTTTTCTTTCTTTCTTTCAAATGCTATAGATAGAATAGCAGTCGAGTCTCTACCTACCACCTATTATTTAATACCTACTGATAGATAACTTTGAAAACAGGCAAGTTAAAGAACGATGACGTAATGCATTGGACATTGGACCCTCTTATTATGGACCCCTTTTAGAAAGCAAAAAAGATAACGTCTGCATTTTGAGACCTCTTTTATGTGAGGCAGGTGCTATGGACGCGTGACCCTGTCCATGTAAAAAGATCTGAATGAGTCTAATTCAGGATATTTTCAATATATTGTGGATTTAAGATACATACGGGTATTACTGATTATCTCTAGTAGTTCGTAATTCAATTAGCGCTACGCTGACTGGGCTTCCGAAACGTCTAAATAGCTTTTAGTAAAAAGTCGATGCGCCTAGCAAAAAAATAAAGGCAATGTTGCAAGATAGTAACATCACGTAATATTTACTGCAGTATATTGTGTGTAGTGTACTTAATTGACAAGACGTGTGTGGTGGATCAAGTTATGTTACGAGTTTAGGTATAATTACATAATCATAAATAAAAATTTGGCGTTTCTTAAATCACTTTAATACGAATCTTGAAGTTATCCAGACTAGTCTCAGATGTTAGGTGTTCTTAAACCAGAAATAACTTACAAGACACCCATTTGGGTAAATACTAGCAATAAGTTTCATAGGCAAAGATGTACGGTGCCTGCATTGCAGCGTTTGAACTCGGTGAGATAACTTAGATTCTTATCGGGAAATTGAGTTAAGAAGGATCAGATTCTAAAGAAAGGCGTAGGTATATATACGATAGAAAACGGAGTTTATTTGTTCATCTACGGTTATCGCTTGGTAGTTTTTGTTGGATTCACGGGCTGACGCGGTGTCTTTTTTTGAGCAATGTCTGAGATTATTTCTCACAGTTGCGGGATTGAGACACACTTAGAAAAAATGGTCAAAGTACTGTTTTCTTTTCCACATGGCTGAAGACCACAGATTCCATATCTGTGCTGAAGACACAGATGCGTGTCATCTAATCGTATGGCGTTCGTTAGGCACTGAACAGTGTCACGTCGTTTTTGCTTGACGCCACAGTTAGTAGAAGTAAGCGAAATTGGCCACGGCAACTAATCGGTTAATTCTAATGAACCCTCCATAAAACATAATAATAAACACTAGTACTGATTGGGAGGAAAACTATGTATGACATTATTTTAGGATTGAACCCGGTACCTAATAAAGGTAGTCCAACCAACTCTATCCACTGAACAGCATTATGACAAATCCCCAAGTACAAGTTCCTTGTATTATCCTATATTTTTAAAGACCTACGAAGTCTTTACTATTCCTATCAATTTAACTAGGTATTTTTAATCTTAAATAAAAACATACTTTAATGTAAAACAATTTATTTCATTTAACACTAACAAGCTTTGCAATAGGCAGTCAATTCATAATTCCAGGAAGATTTTCACAATATGACTCATTATTTCAACAATTTACATGGATTAGATTCATTACAAACATTATTATCAGTATTCCTAATGATTATTTTCTTATCGATCAGTATTTTTATTAGTCACATAGAGATTCAGTAAAAAAATACTTATTAACATTCGATTTATGGTTCAATATAAACTGGATATTTTGCAGTATCATGCAATTCTACATCATTGATGCATTTGATTAACCAATATTTATTAACATGTCTCACGCCACNAACAATACAAATTTAAAATCTTCATGTTAATTCAGCTTTAAGCGCTGTTCTAGGACACTTAAATTTTGCAGTGTTATTTTTAACATTTTTGTTATTTCCTACTCTATCTTTTCTATATAGTTAGAAAGGAGCGGCATTCGTTCTTTCATTCATCCATTCATAGAGTGTGAAGTTGGATACGTTAACATGTTGACCAACATGACATCACAAAACCATCGAATTATCGCTGGCGAGTAAAGTATACGGTAATTGAACTCATGGTATGATTTTAATGAAAACTTCATCGATCCACGTTTAAACTCTATCGACTGTAGTATACGAATACAAGTTTTCGATGGCAACTCATGGTAGAGGCACTGAAAACAGAGTGATTGAGTGCTAAAATCTGGGAAAGTAGTAAGGTCCCTACTTAGAAAATAATACAAGTGACGTAGGTACTACCTACTAAATGCTCTAGATAGAAGCAGCGTTGCCAGTTTTTTTTTTTCGCCAAGTCGGGACTTTGGTACTTTTTGAGTGAAAATAGCGGGATTCTTCCGTCAGAAGCGGGACATAGTAAAAAAAACGTACCTATATAATCAAAGGTTTTCAAATATTTATCTTTTTATTTGACTTAAAATTACGTTTACGTGACAATCGATAGCAAAAGTAGCCATAGAAAATGTATTTTAACAAAAAAACTATCGTTAAATTCGTCTTTAGAATAAAAAATAAAAAGTTTTATTCTTTAGAATAATATGGCGTTTCAAACAATAGTCTGGTGAAGTGTTTCTCTCCGAAAAGCGGGACCGAGCCTGTCCCGCGCGGGACATTTAAATTTGATTTAAAAATCGGGACATCCCGCCAAAATCGGGACGTCTGGCAACGCTGTATAGAAGTCTCTACCTACCGCCTATTATTTAGTACCTAAGTAGGTACTAAATAATAGGAAATGCCTGTTTTCAAAGTTATCTATCAGTAAGTACTGATAGATAACTTTGAAAACAGGCAAGTTAAAGAACGATGGACCCTCTTATTATGGACCCCTTTTAGAAAGCAAAAAAGACAACGTCTGCATTTTGAGACCTCTTTTATGTGAGTGTGAGGCAGGTGCTATGGACGCGTGACCCATAATATGCCCATGTAAAAAGATCTGATTGAGTTCACTGAGTCTAATTCAGGATATTTTCAATATATTGTGGATTTAAGATACATACGGGTACCACTGAATTATCTCTAGTAGTTCTTAATTCAATTAGCGCTACGCTGACTGGGCTTCCGAAACGTCTAAATAGCATTTAGTAGAAAGTCGAGGCTCCTAGCAAAAAAATAAAGGCAATGTTGCAAGATAGCAACATCACGAACATTTACTACAGTATCTTGTGTGTACTTAAATTGACAAGACGTGTATGGTGGATCAAGTTAGGTTACGAGTTTAGGTATTATTACGTAATTTATTTCTCTATTCCAACGCACAAATAAAAATTTGGCGTTTCGTAAGGTCACTTTAATACGAATCTTGAAGTTATCCAGACTAATCTCTGATATTAGTAATGTTAGGTGTTCATAAACCTGAAATAACTTACAAGACACCCATTTGGGTAAACACTAGCAATAAGTTTCATAGGCAAAGATGTACGGTGTCTGCATTGCAGCGTTTGAACTGGGTGAGAAAACTTAGATTCTTATCGGGAAATTGAGTTAAGAAGGATCCGATTCTAAAGAAAGGCGTACAAGATAGAAAACGGAGTTTATTTGTTCATCTACGGTTATCGCTAGGTAGTTTTTGTTGGATTCACGGGCTGACGCGGAGTCTTTTTTTAGCAATGTCTAATGTCTGAGAAATAATCTAATACACCACGGTCGCGGGATTGAGACACACATAAGACACTTAACTAGTCTTAATCCTAACGGACCCTCAAAAGCATAAACCATAACAATAAACAGTAGTACTGATTTAGCAGGCAAATTATGTACTTATGTCATTATTTAGGATTGAACCCGGTACCTGATAAAGGTAGTCCTACCAACTCTAACCACTGAACAGCATTATGACAAATCCCTGAATACAAGTTCCTTGTAATAATATCCTATTTTTTTAATAACCGCTTTCATCGAACTAGGTATAATTAAATTTTAATCATACAATAAAACACACTTTAATGTAAAACAATTTATTTCATTTAACACTAACAAGCTTTGCAATAGGCAGTCAATTCATAATTCCAGGAAGATTTCACAATTACATAGTATGGACTCATTATTTCAACAATTTACATGGATTAGATTCATTACAAACATTATTATCAGTATTTCTAATGATTATTTTCTTATCGATCAGTATTTTTATTAGTCACATAGAGATTCAGTAGAAAAATACTTATTAACATTCGATTTATGGTTCAATATACACTGGATATTTTGAAGTATCATGCAATTCTACATCATTGATGCATTTGATTAACCAATATTTATTAACATGTCTCACGCCATCGGACATTTTATTTTTTAATTTTTGCATCTTTTTTAACCTAATTACGTTTTCACTGTGAACCAGGTAATCAACATCTGTTGATCTGATAGATTTGACAATCGTACCTCCATATCCTATCCAATGCCTCTCAAAATGCCATCTCTCCTTTTCGGAAAAGCTCAAAAAGTCTGGATAGAAGCCCAATCTTTTATCTCTGAAAGGATCAGGCAATGGATTTTCAGGGAACAACTCGCACTTAACATTTTCTTTGGAGTCATTGTCCTCGAAACTTGTATTACAACTGTCCTCACTTCTAGTCTCAGATTTGTCATTAGAACTGTCTAAATCTTCTTTCTTTACCTTCTTCTGTTTAGGCGATTTTCCTTTTGTGATGAAGTCGTCCATCTTCTTATTTTTAGTGCTTTCTTTTGGTTTCTTTTTGGGTGGTTCAGACGTAGAAGTATCAGACGCTACGTCTGCCAATTTGTTAAGAAGAGACACATCGGTCTTTTCTTTAGACGTTTTGTATAAGTGCTTCAGTTCTTCTAATGAGGTAGCTGTTTTCCAGTCTTTGTCATCTCTTATCCGCGTCACTCTAGGGAATCGAACCGATATCCCATCAGCTGTGTGTAGGTTTGCTTTAGTTAACTCTGTGCCTGAAAAATAATATTGTAAATTGTAAGTAATTTATTCACATCACAGATTTTTACACCAGAAAAATACAACTCGCAATACCTATGAATCAAGTAAATTAATGGTGTATTCTTTAGTATAAAATACTAGCTTTTTCCCGCGGCTTCACCCGCGTGAAATTTAGTTTGTCACATCATATCGTCATAAATTATAGCCTGTTATTCTGGGTTATAAACAATAAAACTGTAAAGTTTCATCAAACTCCGTTCAGTAGTTTTTGCGTGAAAGACTAACAAACATCAATCCAGACATCCAAACTTTCGCATTTATAATATTAGTAGGATTTACCTGTGATCTCCCAAACAGGTTGGTTCTTGGGGTCCAAAGCAACGAAATCGGGTACCATTCCTTTATTGCAGTCCAACCAATTAGGTACCCTATTATATTCCTGTGATATTTTGGTCATTAGCGGCCCTAGTTCTTTTTGTAGTCTTTCTAACGTACTGTCGTCGTGGCCTGTGTGAACTTTGGTTACTGTTACCCATATGTTACGTTTTGTGTCCAAACAGCCCATAAGGAATACTGACATCATTCCACCCTTTTTACCAGTGCCTGAAAATTAGTGATTGTTATTAAAAATTTAATATTCTGGTAATATTCATGTTTTTTAATATAGGGATACCCTATAGTGTTGTAACATCTAAACTAAGCCAATTTGTGAGTAACCTATACAATGTCAGAAAGTTTCAAGTACTTAGGCGATTATCACACTGCGCCGCGCTCCGCCGCGGAGCGCGGGGCGACAGATTTAATCATTGTATGCAAGTACCTCAGTTTGTATAGAAAACAAGCGCGGCACTTCACACTGACAACGCGTCCGCGCGCGAGATTTTTTATATGAAAGTCACGCAGGCGCTGATAACCGCCTTACAGTTAAGTACAGAACCAGTTGTTCAAAGATAAGAATCTAAAATTTGGTTGTAGTTGGCTTGTTCAAGTTTTAGAAATATGTAAAGGTACAATGGGACTGATATATTCATGTAGATAAATCCCAAATTAAATACAGGTAACACAAAATAGTCCTCATGATCAAATTAGGCATTAAGTTCGCCTTTTGTACTGCAACTTTTTTTTTTTGAGTGCAATAAAGATTTTTAATTAATTAATTAATGTTACTCAGCATACTAACCAAACCAAGCTCCAAGTACCACAAGGTCTGCTGTGTCAGCCATAGCTCCATCAAACAAATAGTCCTTCTTGACCTTCAGCCAATGTCTTTTGCCTGGCTCATAGGTTGACTCCAAGTCTTTTAACACTAGGCCCTCAAGACCTAATTGTAGTACCTGGAATTACATAAAAAATTTCTTTTTAATGCAGTTTAAAAAAACCCTAGAAGAAAAGTTTACATTAACAGTTTTGAATTCATAAATGGTTATTTTTTTTAAATAATTTTAATATTGTCTTGTTTGTTAACAGTGAATGGATTAATTAATATTTTTAAATTAAAAGTAAGTAAGTAACTTAAAAGTATGTACCTAATCAAATTAAGCAGTTTATAGATTAGCTGGAATAAAAAATGAAGTTTATTTTCAGACATAAAGATAAGTTTTAGTTACCTCTGCAATCATTTTTGCCAAATCAGCTGGTTTTTTTATTAACTGCTGTTCTGAGAACATAACATGGTTTTGAACTTCAACCATATGATCGTGGAGAATCTGCCTCCTCTTCCTAATAGGCAGATCTATTAAAACTTTTCCGTTATAATATAAACAATCAAACACAAATAAACATACTTGAGCATCCTTAAATTTGGATTGCTTGTGTATGCCTAATGTACCAAACGGTAATGGTTTCCCAGTTTTTACGTCAACCATCAACACCTCTGCGTCCAATATCATGTCGACGCCTTCAGGGAAAGCCTTTGGCAGGTAATCCTTAAAATGACTCACTTTATGAGGCATTACTGGTTTCAAAGCTCTGGAGAAATACTTGAATTCACTGCCCTGTTTGTGTACTTGGACCCTTTCTCCGTCATACTTAATCTCCGAAAACATTCCATTAGGACATTTCTTCATAGCCATCTCAACAGATTTACAGGCTTCAGCCAACATGGGCAATACAGGGGTCATCAACACCAATGTAGCCTGCACACTTTTCTGCGTAGCATCTTTATGCTTAACTCCAGTGTTGTCTTTCATAACTCTATCTAAAACCATATTCAAATCGCGTGAAGTTTGAAATACATTGTAAGCGTCAGGGTGAACTCCCTCTAAAATATGCTTTGGGCCAGCATTTATTCGAAGATCACCTTTTATCAACCGAATCAACATTAATATGTCATCTGAGGTACATTTTCTTACTATTTTCTTGAATTGATATATTTGCTCCTCTTCTCTAGTTAGCCGAGATAGTTCTTCAAGGAAGTTTTCAACGTCATGAATAGTTAATGTACTATCGGTTGCTGGTTGTATCGTTTTGGACCGTGAAAAGTAATGCTGAATAGTTTGAGCAACGTCTCCTTGCTCTAGATGAGTTAGCATGTCATCATGATCACAGCCGAATATTCTTGAAAATAACTTGACTAGCTGCTTGCTTTTTAGATTGTACACCCTTTTTGTAACCTGAGGTAATAGTAATTTACACCACAATGCTAAATCTCCTTTGAAAGAGTTCCCATCAGTGCCTTTTCTAAAGAAGTTATTGACTGTTGAAGTTTTATCCGTGTATGCATCGACCCTGGATATTTTCTTGCATAATGAGAAAAATGTAGAAAACTTGTCATCATCTGTTTTGACGTCTTTTTTGGTATCACTGACACCTTTTTTAGCATTACCTGGACTAGATACGGTGGAAGAATTAGAAGTATTGGCGTGAAATGGCGATTCATTTTTCAAAACTTTTGCCGTGTATTTTCCACTGTTTTTCTCAGCGTAAACTTTTTCCATTTCATTAATCTTTTTAAGTATGAACTCTTGGTCATCTTTGCTCAAAGTTTGCCAGTTTCCGATGTCGTCTATTGAATCTATGCGCTTCGTCGTAGGCCGCTGCTTCAGAAGGATATTCATTAGACAATCGATGTGGTACCATGACTTCATTTGCTGGTTCTCTCCATAAGGACTTGGAACCACTTTTGCCATACGAAGCTCGCCACTAGGACAGTTACCTTTACAACCTTTGCACGACGCCCGGCCTCCTTTTGCACGATCAACGAAGAAAGGTATAGATTCCGTCATTTTACAAGAATCCTTTTGTCGATCTAGGAAAGTTACGTTATATCACTGTCACTTTTTCACAATACGTTCTCACATTATTGTTTATTGAAATAATTTTACATGTGCAACATTGTGTAATAACTACTACATTTTCAATCAAAACAAACAAAAACACGTTGAGGAGGAGACAACATCATGGCATATTTGTCATTGTCAGTGTCAAATTGACATTACTAGTGCAACGACAATCACCCAGTCACAGTTAAAGGTAACAGTTTATATTCACGTGAATATCACATTACTTTCATGTATAACAAGAATAACAACACAAAATTAGTTATGTAAAAACGAATAATTTTATCAATCAAAATGACACAAGAGATTAAATTCAAGAGTTATGGAAATATTTAATATTCAAGTGTTAACATCGACATATTTTAGAACTCCACATCAAATCCTTACTCAATGCTAACTGATTAGAATATAAATAATTTTAAACAAATATCCATCCATGTCACACACCTGTTATTAGAATATTTTTTTATCAACGTTAAGATTTTTTAATATAAAAATTACCCTGCTGGCCAAAGAACTAGTATGTGTATTCTGTGTCGAACAGCTAGGGGAGTGGCTCCCCTAGTTATTGACGAATCAAATTGACGCATGCGCGATCACGTGTTGTCAAACCATGCAAAACTTGTTCGGATACAACCCCCGTAAAGTTTGCAAATACCAGAAATTTTAATGTATTTTTTCTTTTTCTTTGTTTTAACTTTTTATGGTTCCGTACTTCAATACAAAATGAATAAATAACCTTTCATGTGTACAATAATAGTATTATTTCTTTAGTTCACAAATGTAAAACAGCTATTACAATAGTTATTTAAATGATTTCTTTTCTTCTTTACAGCTTCATCATGCCACCAAGAGTTCAACAGCGACGGCACCAAACACGGGACCTTGACTTCGCCGCACTACCCGTCGCCTTACCCTCCTAACACTCACTGCCACTACGAATTCTTCGGAAGAGGAAAAGAGCGAGTTAGATTAGTATTTCAAGACTTCTACTTACATAAGTCAGCAGATGGCTCTTCAGAGTAAGTATCAGAACAATAACTGTCGGCTATTTAGAATTAAATTCTCGAGTCACGATTTTTATTCTGGTCAATAACTAAAAAGTCTTAACCCTCCTTCTGGCGCAGTCGGGTAAACAAGAATGCACATCGAGTTTTTATTTTTATTATACATCAATAAAATATAAATTGATATCATCAAAAACGATCCCAATTTCACCTTATGGTAAATTGACTTCATGGTAATCAAAATCAATTTCGTTGATTCCAGCTGCACAAACGTGGATTCACTGCAAGCGTTCATCTACGTCGATGGGCGACTGGAGAAAGTGGACATGTTTTGTGGCATCAGCCTTCCCAAGCCTATCATGTCAAATGGGCCCAAGTTGATGCTAGAATTCCGGGGGACCCAGTCTTCGAGATACGCTAGAGGATTTAAGATATCTTATTCATTTGTAGAAAGTGAGTATTAGATTTAGAACTTTGTCGTACNAATAACCATTTTAAAACCTAGTAAGTGCGCTCATACTAGGTTTGGATTCTGGTTTTTACGAAGTAAAAAAAAAAAGAAAACCATTTGAGTGTTAGTAAGGGCCATAAAACTTGCTATTTAAAAGTTAATTAATTAATTTATTGTAAAATATATAGTTAAATTATTAAGCATCAAAAAGTTTTCAAAAGTTTGAGTATACCAGTATGGTAAACGAAAATGTGTTTTTTCGCGCTCCTGTAAAATTTACTCCGCTGCTCTTACTAGGTTCTTAAATGGTTCAGCCGAAAATCGGACTATGTCACTTATGGCAGCAGAAAGGTCGTTCCTTGGTTCTCCTTTGGATTGCGTGTTTTTTAAAATGCTTTCACCTGCATCACTGAACGGAGAGTCTAGATAAAATTATCTAAAAAGCATAATTAGGAATTTGTATTAGAAGACAAGTGAACATAATAACATGCACACACGTCAAACTTGCTTAGCAACTTATCTAGTCATCATTTCAGCCAGTGTAATGCGCTGCTGTATTATGTATTAGATCATCAAGTGCCTACTTGTCTACGATAATTTATAATGATTAAAAAATATCTTCAATTCCAGATTTCGGAATCAGTACAGGAAGGCAGCTGAAGGAGTTCCCGTGTGCGTTTGTGTACAATAGTAGTGAGTCGCGCAACGGAACCTTCGCCTCGCCCAACTCTCCAGGCCCGTATCCACGTGACACAGAGTGCACGTACTTCTTCCACGGCGGGGAGACAGAAAAAGTTCACCTGCACTTCACTAGCTTTGAAGTAGAAGGAGTTTCACCGTAAGTTATATTAATTAGTAAGTAAGCTAAATTAATTTTTCGACAAAATAACAAACTGATATCATTCACGACAAGGGCAATGCAAGCAGAGTTATTCGTCGCTTCAGTCCAATAACGTCCACTGCTGCCCAAGGCCGCCCCCAAGGATTACGACGACGAACGGTCCTGCACTGCCCGCTTCCAGTTACTTATTCAAGCCAATCACATAACTTGTAGAAATAGGACTTGGGAGAAGTTCAGTCAACTAACATTATCTGAAATAAGTAGTTCCAGTTCCTGAAGTTTGTAGTTTCTGAGTCTTAACCCTCAAACGTTATTATGTATTACATTAATTTAAGATAATGTCTTGCAATTCCGTTCTTTGATTATACTATACTACATACAATGATTTTTTATTTTTTGTTACAGATGTGAAGCCGTATCTGCTAGTGACTACGTTGAATTTTCAAACTCCATGACTGAAGATAGTAAATTTGGAAGATATTGTGGACAAAGGAAAGAGTTCCATGTAGAGTCAGAAAGAAACTTTTTCAAAGTGACGTTCAGGTCAAACGATAGGCTAGACGGGACTGGGTTCAAAGCTATTTATCAGTTCTTAGAAATAACAGACAAATACCAGGCGCCAATGCAAGAAGAAGCTTCAAGCTCTATGTGTAAGTTAATAAAAAAATATTATAATAATAATATATTGTAACCTCCTGTCTGAGGTTCCGGGTTCGTTTCCCAATGGAAGCAAAATAAAACTTTCTGCTCGGTTCGGTTGGTGTAACAAGGGCTTGTTCTCTTAAATTAAATTTGCGTTAGATTCGATATGATTTATTAATGTTATTTACATAGAGCACGTCTTATCTACTATGCAAGTTACAGTAGCATTTACAGGATTATTATTTTATTTTTTGNATTTTTTCACATAGGGCTCCCCTGACTACTAGGTTAAAATTAACCAACAATATTTTTTTTATTCCCAGGTATACTTGGTCATCGTTTACTGCTCATCGCCGTGGCATTAGCGCAATTGCATTACCAATTATATCATTAAATAAAGTGATATTAGAATAATTGACATAGTGTATAATCCTGTATATTTTGTATAATAGCATGTGCCATACACCTGTAATTACGTAGAAATGCAATATTTTCTATAATGTTACTCTTTAAGTTTTTCTCTATACTATTACCAACTAAAGCAATACAATACGGAACACAATAAAGATTTTATTAATAAAGGCACGTCGTAACAATGAAATTAATAATTTGAAATTACGATGCATTTTTTATTTTATTTTCCTACCCTTAAAAAGTATGTCCAGTATTATAGGTGGCTCAACGAAAGTTGAGGCGAACACGTACTCACGCTGATGTAATATTTGATTTTGAATACAACACAGACACAGTACACATTCAAGTTCAAATTTCGAACTACCTCGCTCTTGTTTATGTCTGCAAATGAGACAGAAAAAGCACTTGTCAAGCTTTATACCTACAACAGGTACAAAGGACATTGTCAGAAACCGCCTAAAAAACCGCCCAAAAACATTAACCCATCATAATTATTTTCTATTTTTTTTAATACATTAAGCACCCTTTCGTTCTAATGGACACTTAAGCATTGAAAAATTAAATAAATAAGTCTTTTAACGTTTATTCTANTTTGCTGTGTTGATTCAAGTCTCAAGTTTCGTTGCGCGACCAATAGAACCTAGTAAAACGTAGACAGAAAATATAAAATATTCTTATTCCTCTTTATGTCTACATATTAAAATAATTTAGCAAAAAATGAAAATATTTTTATAATCTCCGGCGATACTTTTTGGTAACGACAGTTGGGTTCGGTAGTGAGTATGTATCCGAACGTAATTTTGACTGCAAAAACAATTTTTTTTGGCGGGAATTGAAATAGGACCCTCTTGAGTATGAGTATTCTTTGAATAGGACGGTGTGGTCACGGTAATCGTGGTGTGGTGGATCAAAAAATCTCGCCTGGTTGTTTTTCACTTATTAAGTACGTGATATTCTCATGGCCACTAACCATTTACCTAGATGACGTCTACAGTCTAATGTACCTACTTAGTCAAAAGTTCAAATCAAAGTTATGCGTGCAAGGAATGGAATGGACGTGTAATAAAGTCATAATCATTTCTTAAACTTATACCTATGTATTAGTAATAGGTAAGTATTATTCCGAATTTGTTGCAGTAGAAAAAACTCTTGCTTGGTAATATTGTTACAGTTGGTGCCGCTCCCCTTGTGTATGTTGAACTTGGAAGTAGTCAAAAGTATCCGCCATTATTCTATTAAGTATTTAAGTCATTAAGTAAAGGTAAAGGCAGTAAAGGTAAGTAATTAGTTTTAAGTTAATAATTCAACTGCACCCTTTTTTCTACACAGTGGTCGAAAACTAGCGTACACTAGGACGAAAAGTGATTTTTTTGGACGAAAACTAGTGAAATCGCCTCTTTTGCATAAAATATTTTTTATAAAAAAACCCGTGGTATTTACTTATTGTCATTTAATATTAACGTAAAGTAGACTATATAAGGACTAAAATGACATAATTATACATATGAGTTAGGGTATTTTAAGATATTCATTTCGCATCACAAAGTTGGCAACTCCGCTAATTGGACGAAAACTAGCGCACTTACCCTAAGTATCATGAATTCAGTAGGTAACTTATAAAATGACAAAACAATAGCGTGCCGCTCAAATTGAATCTACTATCTGTCTGAGACTATAACCCGCGACGGCTTGGATAGGTTCCATCCCGGTTTATTATCGTTGTCCCCACCAGGCTTGTCCCCAGGTCCCCACTGGTAAAAAAATCAATTATTTTTTATTCCAATAGGCACCATTGGCCGGAGCCGCCGGAGGAGTGGCGATAACATGAATAAAAAAATAATAAATTTTAATTATTTTATTATGGAAATCCTTGGGGGAGGTCTTTGTCCAGCAGTGGATGTCATTTGGCCTGAAACGAACGAACGAATTATTTTATTAGTTCCATTGTCTATTAATTGTATAAAAATATTGAGGGTGGGCCAAATCTGACTTCTTCGCCCGTCGACGAAGGTAAAAGTGGGCCAAGAAGTCGTTGGAAGAGTCGCAGGATCGAACCCGCAACCTCTGGCATTATAGAAACTCCGATGCGCAAATTATTTTAACTACTTTTACCTTGCCTAACTAACTACTAGGACGGGCAGTCGTTTGCTTAGTAAAAGTCGGGCGAAATAATAAGTATACCTAACAAAAATTAGTCTTAGGTACAAACTTCATGCAAAATTAATCAAGATAAGGTGCATCACAAAAGTGATAAGAAAAGAAGCGGAGGCGGAGAGATTGGTTGGTTGTGAAGCTTGCTTAGAACTTCCGATGCACACCGCCACTTCACGATGGCGCTAGTTTCGCTTCGGTGCTTTGATTGTACACAGCCTTCGCGTCGACAGGTGTGGTGGCGCTACTCTCCCGTTCTTATTGGCCGTCGCACTGCCCCCTGCCGCCCCCACTCCTTCATTCAACTCGAATCCGCCGTGAAGTGTGCCGGTCGGTTGGTTGTCCGTTCGTTCCGATCGCGCGAAACTTTTTTACGCTAAAAACTACGCAAGCATCAAGTTATTTTATGTTTATTACTAGTGAAGTGAGAACCTTGTTGGATTAAACTTGTCGTGTGATACTGCGTTGTGTTCGTACTGTGAGTGTGTTGTGGTCACAGGTGTCGCATTCCATAGGGGACGCCGAACGCAGCCTCTGTACCCGAACCTGTAGGCAGGTGATCCGTTTAACTGCTCTATTTGTGGTGAGTACTTTAAAAATGTTTTTTTAAATAATTTCAAATAAGGAATGGCTTATAAAATGAGGCTGTGCGCAGGTACGTAACCTGCAAGTTGAGTAAACTGGTTTATGAAAACTCAGCGAAATGGACGAGGTTGATTACTTACTTGACTACTAGTTTTTATGTTAGACAGATAGGCAGGTAGGTATGGTTATTATTAACGTAATCTAGACATGTTAACAAATTTAAAAACCATAAATTAAGTAGGTACCTACTTAAAACAGTTAACTCTTACCTACCCAAACCTACTGCTTTTGCTTAACGAAGGTAGGTAGATACTAGGCTAGGACACCTAACTAATACCTACCTACGTAAAAATATAATTATGTTAGAAAAACGCAATGAATACGTATTCATTGCGTTACTTACTTCTATAATAGGAAAAAACATAAAACCTGCCGAAGCTACGTTCGCGTAAATCAAAGCACGCGGCATGGCACTTTATAGCACGGCTGCAAGCTACCTAATTTTCACTGTTCTAAAGCACTGCGTTGATCCCGCGGCCGAAAAGGTGGAAGCGAAGGGAGTCTAAACCACAGAGAAACTAGCTAGGTAGGTACCTATCTCCGAATGTCGCAAATACATAGGTTATCGATTTTCCTTTTCCATGCAGGTTTAATGCACAGACGTAGAATTCTTTTTCCGCGATTAGTTAGTTGGTCATTGAGACCTTAGATTAATAAAACCTAAATTTATTAAATTTATTAATCTAAGATTGAGACGCTTTGCTTGCTGCGGCACAACTACCTACCTAGGTAGGTAAGCAGGTAGGTACCTACCTACACTTTACCTAGGTAGGAGGACCCACCTACCCACGTGGTGACCCTTGCTTGTTGTTTCAAAAGGAGTCCGACTGTTCGAAATGAGAACATGTTTAAAGAAAGAAAATTAATCAGTTTAATTCGGTAAATATTTTGAAAATGCCAGCATTTTCGATTTTTTCGCATTCGCGCACGTTACTAAGTAGGTAGGTACCTACCTATGTAGTTACCTAGTAATTAGATAGGTAGGTACCTACCTACTTGGATAATAATTATTTTATCAATGTGGACATGCAAAGTTAAATGTCGTCATTATAAATCTCACACTGCACTTGAATGCAAGTTGGAGAATAGGGTGGATACCTACAATAAACATGACATCAACCCAATGAAACCAATGACGTCACTGCTATTATTAATTGTTAATTCGTGTCGAATTTAAATTCATTGGCCTATCTATTGTCTTCATATTATTATCTATTAATAGCCAGAATAAAAGGGTATTTGTTAGACCGATTTTTTGCTAATTATTGTCTAAGTTAATACGCCATTGTAATAGTACCTAAGGTGTTTGCAAAATGGTTTAAAATAAATTGTAACCACAATGTGGGAAAGCAGTTTGTAAAATAACCTCCGAACAGAAATAGAATTACAACCAATCAATTGACAAGAATTCTTCAACTATCCTGAAAATAATTATGGTTGTTTTTAGTGACAAACTTAACTCACAGACGCAGTCTCATGTCAATACCAACGTTGGACCTCATCTATGACGATTTAACGAGGGGTTAGTGCTGTCAAAGGCCAGAGAAGACAGAAGAATTAGTGTTACACATACGTTAATAAATGATTCGTTGACAGCGACTTCCACATGCATTTATTTCCTACAGCATTCTCACGAGAAGACTGATAAATGTAGGCAATTGTGCAAACAAAACAACACACATAATAGGTACGACTTATTGTCATTAAAGATAACAATACAGCCATCGAACAATACCAAAGTAGTGCCTTTGCTTTCTTACTTCTGTAGGTAGGATTATACCAAAGAAATTAATACGAGAATCTTAATATGTGTGTCATAATAAAATTATGCGTAGGATGTTTTGTCGGAAAACCCTCATGCTCATGAATTGCTTGAATAATAGACCATAGACTCATTGGATTATTAGTTTGGGCCAGGGCTAGGGGCTGCTGTGTGAGATCGCTTCTTAGCTATAAGAACGCCTAAATTGCGCCGTTCCATGTATTTCTAATGTGTTGTGTATGGTATAAAGTACCTATTTACCTACTCGTATATACTTATCTTTTAATGATATTTTATTAAGAAGACAGTGTTCCTGTACTTACCTTATAATTTCTGTTGGATATAAAATCGATCTCCAACCATTCCGAATGCGAACATTAAGGTTGAAGATTTATTAAAGCGAGCCGAGTACGCTGAAACTATACAGCTTATCTAATCGCCGATTTATCCAGAGCTATCAAGGCATTCGTTGGGGAAGCGTCTAATGAAGGGCTTTGCAGGAAGTAACATACAGCATGCAGCATAAAACAGTGCTCGTAAAAGTTACCCTGTCCATTTAATTTCGATTAAGCGCTTGTTTCAAGAGTGTAAAGGCGAAAATCCATTGCAGAAAAATAATGGTTACAATAATTCGTAGGTATCCTCTTTCTACAGTACCTATTGCTTACTGATGTGGGTAATCTTGCCAAATGAATTGGACGGCAAAATTAGGGCTGTATTTAGGAAACAGATAAATGCTGCGGTACTTATTTATAATTTAAAACTTAGCTGGAATTAAATGACAAGATTTTTTATTAGGTTAAAAAATTGCTTATGGCCCAAAATCCGAATCAGCGATTCCTCATCCTCATTAATCTTCATGGCATTAAGCTCGCCTGTTGTACCACTGTTTTTATGTGTGCAATAAAGATTTTAAATAAATAAATAAATCCTCATTACTCGTCTTTTACTTATTTTCGAGTCTAGTTATGTCATTTCGGTATCTAATAAAAGAAATCCGTTTTAGGACCGCAGAAACTTAATTTGGGATGCCTTTGCCATACATTGTTAAATATCGCAATAAAAATCTAAAGCTATATTTAGTTACTNATTTTCCACCCTTGGGGGTTGTTGTTTTATTATTAAATTTAAATGGGACCACCCTTGAGGTATTACCTATACGCTGAAAAAAGATTTGTTCAAATCGGTTCATAATTGGCGGAGTTATCGCGTAACAAACATAGAAAAAAAAAAAACATACGGGTCGAATTGAGAACCTCCTCCTTTTTTTTGAAGTCGGTTGAAAACCATAAATTAAGTAGGTACTTAAAACAGTTAACTCTTACCTACCCAAACCTTAACGTTAAGCAACCTTAAGCTTTTGCTTAGCGAAAGTAGGTAGTTAGGTACCTACTAGGACACCTAATACCTACGTAAAAATATTATTATGTTAGAAAAACGCAATGAATACGTATTCATTGCGTTACTTACTTCTCTAATAGGAAAAAACATACAACCTGCCGAAGCTACGATCGCGTAAATCAAAGCACGCGGCACGGCACTTTATATAGCAGTTATAGCACGGCTGTAAGCTACCTAATTTTCACTGTTCTAAAACACTGCGTTGATCCCGCGGCCGAAAAGGTAGAAGCGAAGGGAGTAGGTATCTCCGAATGTCGCAAATACATAGGTAATCGATTTTCCTTTTCCATGCAGGTTTAATGCACAGACGTAGAATTCTTTTTCCGCGATTTAGTTAGTTGGTAATTGAGACGCTTTGCTAGCTGCTGCGGCACAACTACCTGGCTAGGTAGGTACCTACCTACTTTACCTAGGTAGGAGGACCTACCTACCCACTTGGTGTCCCTTGCTTGTTGTTTCAAGAGGAGTCCAACTGTTCGAAATGAGAACATGTTTAAAGAAAGAAAATTAATCAGTTTATTAATTCGGTAAATATTTTGAAAATTTAAGCCAGCATTTTCTATTTTTTTCGCACTCGCGCGCACTTTACTAAGTAGGTACCTACCTACCTATGTAGTTACCTAGTAATTAGGTAGGTACCTACCTACCTACTTGAATAATAATTATTTTACAAATGTGTTAAATGTCGTCATAATAAATCTCACACTGCACTTGAATGCAAGTTGGAGAATAGGGTGGATACTTACAATAAACATGACATCATCCCAATCAAATTCAGATCTATGTAAACCAATGACGTCACTGCTATTATTAATTGTATTCGTGTCGAATTTAAATTCATTAGCCTATCTATTGTCTTCATATCTATTAATAATATTAATAATAGCCAGAATAAAAGGGTATTTGTTAGACCGATTTTTTGCTAATTATTGTCTAAGTTAATACGCCATTGTAATAGTACTACTTAAGGTGTTTGCAAAATGGTTTAAAATAAATTGTAACCACAGTGTGGGAAAGCAGTTTGTAAAATAACCTCCGAACAGAAACAGAATTACAACCAATCAATTGACAAGAATTCTTCAACTACATATACTGAAAATTATGGTTGTTTTTAGTGACAAACTTAACTCACAGACGCAGTCTCATGTCAATTCCAACATTGGACCTCATCTATGACGATTTAAAGAGGGGTTAGTGCTGTCAAAGGCCAGAGAAAACAGAAGAATAAGTGTTACACATACGTTAATAAATGATTCGTTGACAGCGACTTCCACATGCATTTATTTCCTACAGCATTCTCACGAGAAGACTGATAAATGTAGGCAATTGTGCAAACAACACACATAATAGGTACGACTTATTGTCATTAAAGATAACAATACAGCCATCGAACAATACCAAAGTAGTGCCTTTGCTTTCTTACTTCTGTAGGTAGGATATAATATACCAAAGAAATTAATACGAGAATCTTAATATGTGTGTCATAATAAAATTAAGCGTGTCTTGGCCAGAAAACCCTCATGCTCATGAATTGCTTGAACGATAGACCATAGACTCATTGGATTATTAGTTTTCGTAGACTAAGTCTAGGCTGCTATGTGAGATCGCTTCTTAGCTATAAGACCGCCTAAATTGCGCGGTTTCCATATTATATGTCTAGTTGTGTTGTGTACTGTACAGTAAAAAGTACCTGTTTACTCGTATATGTACTTATCTTTTAATGATATTTTATTAAGAAGACAGTGTTCCTGTACTTACCTTATAATTTCTGTTGGATATAAAATCGATCTCCAACCATTCCGAATGCGAACATTAAAGCGAACGAGGTTGAAGATTTATTAAAGCGAGCCGAGTACGCTGAAACTATACAGCTTATCTAATCGCCGATTTATCCAGAGCTATCAAGGCATTCGTTGGGGAAGCGTCTAATGAAGGGCTTTGCAGGAAGTAACATACAGCATGCAGCATAAAACAGAGCTCGTAAAAGTTACCCTGTCCATTTAATTTCGATTAAGCGCTAGTGCCGCTTGTTTCAAGAGTGTAAAGGCGAAAATCCATTGCAGAAAAATTATGGTTACAATAATTCGTATCCTTTTTCTACAGTATTACTTAATACTTAAATACTGATGTGGTTAATCTTCCCAAATGAATTGAACGGCAAAACTAGGGCTGTATTTTTAAGAAACAGATAAATGCTGCGGTACTTATTTATAATTTAAAACTTACCTGGAATTAAATGAAAAGAAAAATCTTGTCATTTAATTCCAGGTTGGACCACAAGCAATTTTTTAACCTAATAAAAAAGTATTAGGTTAAAAAATTGCTTGTGGTCCAAAATCCGAATCAGCGATTGAATTCCTCATTCTCAGTGCTCGTCTTTTACTTATTTTCGAGTCTAGTATGTCATTTCGGTATCTATATAAAAAGAAATTCGTTTTAGGACCGCAGAAACTTAATTTGGGATGCCTTGCTTGGCCATAAATTGTTAAATATCGCAATAAAAATCTAAATAAAGAAACTTCTAAATGGCAACCCTTTCTGCCTAAGACGACGCAGGGTTCCGTTTAATCATAATGGAGGGATTTCTTCTCGGGCAGTTTTTCCCTTCAGAAATAAAACGTATATCTGTGTGGGACGCCGGGCAGTTATTAAGTAAATAATGAGCTGAGAGCTGAGAAACAGCAAGGCAAAAAAGGTATCTGTTGCCATATTATAAAACGCATTCTTCGCAGTGTTTCTTCACCTTAGAGATAATTAAATGCTAGGTTCTAAGTTAGTAGCATTAAGTGAGCAGCCTGGTAATGAGCGCTCGGGTTCTTTTTCTTGAGAGAAAATATAGTCGGGTATAGAATTTTGTAAATGTTTTGCTTACCTTTGAAAGAGGAATGTTAGTGTGTGGTCAGATTCAAATTAAGCTTCTATGTTACCAATAATTTGTTACGTAACTAACATAAGATTTAATTGAAAATCTGTAGGTGGTAGGTAAAACTGGCTTGCACCATCTTACTTTAACCGTAACCACAGCCGTATCAAACGTCGAAAATATGCCAAATTTACAAAAACACTAGTTGTCGTTATAGTTACGGTTAAACTTAGGTAGTGCAACTCAGCCTTAGACATATTTTGTTACGAGTAGGTTACCCAAGTAGGTATTTATACGCCAATTAAAAACCATTTAATTTTTTTTCTACTCGCTGCTAAATAGTTAGTGACATATCTCCTACCTCAAGCGTTTCAATGAGGGACATTTAATTACCAACCATTGTTGCACCTGTCACACGGTATCTGCAACTTGGCGCAATACTCCATTCTCATTTGTATTACTTAAAGCTTGGCATACATTCAATATTTTTACCATTGCGTCACATCCTGACATTTCAAAGCACCCAACCTTTAGTACTACAAACATCTTGACGTCTCGCGAACAAGTTTCGTCGCAGCATCCATTCCATAAATTCAGTTACGGACAGTTACAATAGTAAAATTCGAGTCGTGAACACCCGGCTTTAGCTTTAGCCGACCTTACTTTAAAGTCACACTGCATCTTGCAACAGGTTTCGAGTTGTTCCACTAAAAACAAACAGTTTATGATCTCATCGCGATGTGGCATGTCGAATTCGGAGACTCATTAAAAAGTTGATTTTAATTTCCATTTCGGGATGCAAAATTCTTGTTCAAGAATAAATTTACGTGTTAATAACTCAATCGGCTCAGTCGGTTACTAACTCGATGATTTTAAAAGTAATGTTTCCTTCAATTTTAAATTATCATCATAAGCCACTGTTTTTTAAGCACAGCATGCAGGTAATCAACAAATTCTTCGAATCATTAGGCATTTGGCATCGGTTGTTTGCTACCTTGGTCAGAGTTCTACATTACCTAGGATCGCCACGTCTGACTGGACATGTGTCCTTCCTTCACCTACATTTAAGTCCTCTCTACCCCTCACCACGGCTACGGAGGTGTTTTGACTTCATATGACCAGAAAAATCTTTCTGCCTATCACATGAATTCTTAATTTCGTAATTGCATTTTGTTCATCCCTATTTTACCATTGTTAAATGATAAGACATGTGACTTAAGTCCTCCAGCTATTATCTGTGGACATCGTAGCGTTAAGTAAGAACCACAACGACTTGTAATTACTTGCGTTTAGACAAATTACATAGGCGTTTTAAAATTTGCTTAATTATGTTTTATTGTTTAATTCCTTAGATAATTAACTCCTAATCAATTCTCATGCACACTTTTCTAGGTCTATGACATACTAACTGTGATATTTGCAATTTGTACCCTTGCACTATAAAATAATCGTGATAGACAACAAAGCGCTTGATTATAAATTCTAATCTGACATCTCTTGTTAGACACGCGCTCTATTGAATACTTGAAATGACTTGAATATCGTCAATTTACACATCAATGTGATATGATGGTATGGTATGGTGAATGTAATTTGGAACAATACGAAAGAACTGACTAAAATTAATTATTGAATGTATCATTATTGAAAAAAATACTAGTCATAGTTGATAGAATACAAAAACAAGTTTGGGGACATAAATCACTTAATAAAAAGACGCATAAGAAAAGTTTTACATTGAAATTACAGATAGCATAATAAAAGCAAATCATTTGCAATTGGATCATAAAGTATGGCTCGCGTATTGAAATTACCTAGAATTGTATCGACACAAATCATCCAATAATACTGGAGCACAGGTTCACTTATACCCATTTAAGTCGGCGAGCAAAACAGATAGTATCAAACGTACGGCAAAAAAGTATCAACTTATGGGTTTCGAAACTGCTCGGGCTGCTTGGCATAAAACTTAATCGTAACTTCTCTAAGTCCTCGCAATAAAGTTCATAATCGCAAGAGAAAAATGTTAACAACGCTATGAGATAGGCCGCTGTTCCTTACGTATGACTATCATTACATAGATAGTTTAGATAACTTTACTACATATGGGCCCATAGTAAGAAACGCTGTAGCACTTGAAACGGTTCTTTTCTATTCTGGCATTTCTAATAGGGTAGTTTGAGTATGAGTTCAGTACTGCACTAAAAGCTCAGGGAAATAAACGGATAAGTGGAGAGAGAAAAGAATTTCTATCGTCTCGTTTTATTATTCTCTTCAAATTGCTTGTTAATGATCAGGAAGAAATCCTTGACACTTAATTGCATGCGTTTGGAATTGTTAGGATTTTTGAGAGGACAATTAAATATTGTCTGCTAGCGGAACTGCGGATTACTAATTAACAGTTTTCATCTTTGGATGAACCATAATTAATCCCAACTCACGGGAATTAGAGTGATCTATGCAGTTACATGTGGTATTTAAATAGTTGTGAGCTTTATTTCAAAGATATAAGGATTATATTACGAAAAATGATGCTGGTTGGAACGCGAATAGAAGATGACAAATTGGATAATTAGTTTAAAATCACGATGCTACGTACACTGCGGCTTTTATTACGACATTCCTGGTGAGATTCGTTAAATGTCATTCGATGGTGATTATCACGAAACCGTTAAATAGGAGTTGAGGAAATTCCTAGCGTTTTCACGTTTTTGCACTAGGAAGTTTACCTAGTTTTGTAATGGTGACCGTTTATTGAAATTTTGCACTAATAGCGGAATTTGAACCACGCGGAGTTTGTCACTGTCAAATGCTTATATTATGCATTATGCCTACTATGTTTTGAAAGGTCCCGACCTCTACTTTGCCTTTAGCAGGAATTATGGATTCCGCATTTAGTTTAGACTGAATGTGCTTTAGAATTCAACTGGACATGGCTTTTGATCTCGATTGTACGCCGTAAATCTAACGTTTAGTAGGTACAGTTAGTGCTATAGAAGGCGGTATACCTACATTTGCTGACGAGGTCGATTAATAATCTAGCCTCAGTATTATGCATATTAAATAACAGCCTTGATTGATTGGTACTACGCACGCAGCTGATGTGAACAATTTTAATATTGATGTGTTACTTACATTCTACTTTCACAAAAAGGCGTTTTTATTTTATGTCTAGATAAAATAATAAAAAAGAGTTTCCTGCAACCTTACAAAAAAGCTAATGGCATACCACGGAGAGTACGTCATGTCCAATAGTCGTGTTTAATCACAGATGAAGAATTCGGCAGCGTCATATTGCGTCAAAAATATTGTTAAACAAATAAATTCTTCACACAATAAAATATTTTATCAGGTTCGACATGTCGTGACTCCGACTGAAATATGAGTTATGCAGGCTGACGTAAGTCTCCAAGTTAACCCTTTAACAGGCAGTGACCAGTTCAGAGGTTTATTTTCGACTTATAGGGTCATAATCGAAATATTCTAAGTAGGTGGCACGGTTTGCGCTAGACAGTTTGTGAAATCCGTAATATTGGTCGAGTGGCCACCTTTGTTTCCTTGCGAAATACGGAACCTATGTAATAAATTCAGATTAAGTTGTATAGTTCAGGTTTGACTAATAATCTTTTCATTATAATAAGGAGTGGCACTAGATCTAGGAAAGTTTCTGACGTCATTATTAATAACAGATGCTGTCTCAAAACTTTCTGCAATAAAATTGATTTTGTAAAACACATTTGATTAAAACGACATCGTTTTAAAGACATCATCATTGTAACTTAATTTATATCAGACTTTATTCGAATTGGATTTTATTAAAAAGGGTATAAGAGTGCTAACAGGAAAATAGGACTAAAAACCTCCTTTTCGTTTTAAGTTTATTTCTGATCCGAGATTAAATGTAACTTAAAAGTTACGTGGATTCGAAGCTACAATGTTGCTCGATTGTGAGTTCGATTGGAACGTTCATCCTTATCGAGACTCGAGACCTATTTCACATTTTAATTTATCATCATCATCATTATCTTCATCCCACACTTAACCGGTCTATTGATGGAGATAGATTCTGTCAAGCGTCAATGTACTCCGGCTTTTAATTCTTTATCATGAACGTCAATCCATTGCAAAATTATTATTCGACTGTAGCTAAAAGTGTCTAATTAAATTCGTTTACGAAACAGTCAGCTATCTCTAGGATTATTCAATCTTGGTTGTATTTCATAGGCGGCATAGCTGAAAATTCAGGAGTTACAAATACAATAGTGAGAACGAGAAGTCCAGTTTAAGAAAGAGGGTTTTTAGATCATTATATTTTGCTAAAACATCTTTACTTTTGTTTTGCCAACTTGCTTTCGTAGTAATCGGTCGGAAACTTTAAATAATATGACCATGTTACGAGCTACTATTATATGGTTTTTATACCCAGACATTGACATTTGAAACTGCTCACGACCGCGACATTGATCAGGCGACAGGCACAGCTGAAGGGTCATGGCAAGAGCATTAGGTTCTATCCAGCATCAGGTAGGCGCGATAAGTATTTGCCTACGTGTATTAATTAACGTAATCACCCTTTGTTTCTTCGGTCATGGTTAACAATTTGGTGCAGTATCGAGATTTTCTCAGGAGATTCACAAGTACAATTGTTAAGATTTTGAATCAATGGTTCTAATCTAATTAGTAAAATAAAGTCCTGAAAGTGTTGTCTACGATTTTACGATCACCTTTGCAGGTTTCAAGATTTTATTATTAGATGAAATAGTAAATTTGACTGAACACGTAGCTAAATTTTTCGTCGTTTCGTGACCTAAACTTTGCTAAGAAGTACATAGAACTTAATTTTATCTTTATAAGTTGCTGCTACATCATTGAGTATGCTGATAACGTGATCCGCCCAATGCCTCCACCTGCGGTATTTGACGCACAATCTGTCAGAAGTGACAGTGTACCAAACCAAGGTGTCAGACTTCTCAAAACCAGTTTTGCAACGAGAACGGAATGGGCTGTATCTGAACACCGACAAAAGGAATGTATAGACAAAGGCTAGATAGTTGTTGGCCTCAACACAGAGCGAGGACGTTATGTAGTGTGAGGACGGACTTTTACCTCATTATAAAGTATTGGTTTTCGACATTTTCGGAACACAATTGTATTGTACATTGTAACAACATTAAATTAGAAAGCTGGTAATGGATTTCAATGACTAAAAAGAGAAGTGCAAAAAGTCCGATGTCGTGGTTTGTAATACGAAATGCAAAATACTAACGCGGCAAATTTACATCTGTCTGTTAGCAATAGTTGTTTCCTTTCCGATTATATTTGATTTAATTATTATTATATTTAACTTAATATAATGCTTTTATTTTTTTAAAGAAAGGATTAATTCTGGGTGAAACGTAAGTAGTACGATCTAAGTTACTTCGTAGTTTGTGAACACTCGCTCTTCTCTTGACACGGAATTATTTAATTACCCACTATAGACCACATGATTATTTTATGGTCATGATGATGATTAACACCGACCATGTTAATTGGAAACTGTTCCATGAGACTAAATTAACAATTTCCTATCGCCGTAAATGTTTCCAATCGATGGGAATAGCAATCACAAGGAAGTTGGCAATATCCATAATAGTTAAATTCATACTTTTAAAGTCTACAGAACATCGCACTATTCAATTCTGTCGCAAAATAGCAATCACACAACAGCCCAAATAATAATAATAAATAATAATAATATCTTTGGACAATCTCACACAGCGCCATCTAGCCCCAAAGTAAGCAATTAATATGCTTGTGTTATGGGTGCTAGCTTAACGGATATACTACTTATATACTTTTTTTTTTTTTTAAATACATACATATTATACATAGTCACACCCAGACCCGTCACAGAAATTAAAATTCATCATTTCAATTTCTGCCCGGCCGGGAATCGAACCCGGGACCTCTCGGCATAGTAGTCCGTTCTGAACCACTACACCAAACGGCCGACAAATCTGAAGTCCTGAAAAAAGGATTCAGAAAAATATGCAGTTAGTGGACCAAACCCGAACTTAGATATAATATTTGATTGAACCACACGACACGGTTGAACTTTAAATAATAAATATTCTGAATNGTACGTGATACTACATAGTTCTTTTTTCTAATCTCGGGGACAAAGTACGAGCATATTTGACTGTTAATTAGTGTTTTTTTATAGTTTTCCGAGTCATTGTACCTACTCATATGTGATTTGAAGTCAAACCAATTATACACGTAACGTCGAGCAAAACAAAAAGGTCAAGACATTAGCAGGATACTGTATTAAAAACTAGCTTTGGTTTTTTCTAGTTTCGTGAGTATCATGTCCTTGTCAGCATCGCACACAAATGGTTGCACACTGCATCACACTTGGTGACTTTAATGACAAATTAACTACACTACACTTTTTTTGTCTGCCAGTTGGCTGATTATCAATTAAAAAAAAATTTTTTTTTCGTAATGAGATGATTAATCAAATCCTTTGAGTTAAATGGAAATACTATAAGTTTATCTGTACGATAAAACGTTATTTAGCGCAAAAATAACTATTCATAGACGCTGTTAACGTCTTGACAGCTCTTGTGGGTCATCTCATACCACCTGTTCAAAACAGATGGCATTGCGTCTCACAAACACCCTTAAATATTGGCTTAAGGAAATCCAGTTCAAAGCACCTTTTCATCAAGAAGGTATAATATTTATTGTGTAATAAATATAATAATAAACATAAACACATCACTGACTTGTAAGNCTTATAATATCCGTGATTTGTGAAGATTATAATTATCCATAATTTATCAATCATTTAAATGTCAACATTCAAATTGCAAAAACTTAATGAAAAAGTCTGCAGAATTAAAAAGAAACTGATTCGACCGTCTCATTGCTAGTAAGATAGATTCTATTCAACTTTTTGCTGAGAAATAAAATTACTGTCGAAGATTGGTTACAAAAGAATATTTGACGGTTTGCTTAGCGTTATTGCGAAACTGAATAAGGTGGTTATTATTATAAATCATTTAGTCACGTCAAAAGTCTGTCAAACTCCATACAAAAAACTATATATATACATATAGTTTAATGTTTGAATTTGACGATATTATGACAATATTAAACCGCCTCTGTGGTCTAGTGGTTAGACCACCTACTTCAGACGCAGAGGTCCCGGGTTCGATTCCCAGTGGGGGCAGATTTTTCTGTTCGGTTTGGTTGGTGGTAGGGCTTGTTCTTAGTCCGCCTGGCTAGCTACCACCATCTTACCTAAGTCTGTCGCAACAATGTTAACAGCATTGTTATGTTCCGCCAGTTAGATGTAAGATAGCCAGTTCCTCCGTGGTTGAGGATTCCGGGTGAAGCTCGCTTCCACCTGCTTCGGCCTGATCATCACTTACCATCAGGTGAGATACAGGCCAAGAGCTTCCTCGTTGTAGATAAAAAAAAAATATGTACGTATTTGGAAAGATGACCCAGGCAGGTCGATTGGTAGGTAAGTGGATTTCCCATTGAATGGAATGTAATAAAAAAAGTGATTTGATGGAGATATGAAGTTGGTACGTTCACTCTAATGAACATGTCAGTATAGTGACCAACTCCTAATTAAGGGATGGACAACAAAAATGTTTTAATTGCCAATCAATGCATTAACTGTGAAACGGACGACAAATCACGTTTACAGTCTAGCGAGCAGCAGTGACCAGTTGTCTTCTGGTTCATTGAAGTTTAAACCTTAATACCAGGAATTAAGAATAACAAAACCTGTAAAACCTACATTTTATGTCAGTCTGTGCTCCGTTCGCTCCGAGAGTTCCTTGACGTTTGATCAGCTGAGCCATAGATCCAATAAGTTCTTAGAGGTTTCAAGTTAACGTAGGGTTTCTATGATTTTTTAACAAATTGTTTACAAAACACGCGATGTATCGTTGAAATAGGGTGTATTGTTATATTATTTTTTTAGGTTTCTTTATTGTAATATCATTTCGATTTTTTAACGTACTTTAAACTTATTTTGTGTTTATTTTAATGTCGATTATGATTTTGCATGTAGCCTTAAAACTTTAAAGTTTTAAAGTTCTTCTNGTTCTTCCTTCAACCTATCAGGCTACAATTTTTTACTTGTATTTCATTTCGGAACAATAAAAAATGGAACCACCTGTTCACGTCCCGTCTCTACCACAATGCACTCTATCCTGCGGCTTCTTTGAGTGCGTGCGCGCACCGTGTCGCATCTCCCCTCCCGAACCCGAATCCCGCGGTCATCTTTTGTTTGTTAAATGCACTACAAAACCAACAAGAACACGGAGTAGGCTCGGCTGTTTTCCTTTTTTAATTGAACAGGCGATCCATTGTGTGGGCGCCTTTATTTTATTACTTTATTGTACGAGAAAAAAGTGTGCAGTGAGATAAAGCGGTGGTATAAATAAAAGTGAAGTTTACGCGCGTTGCGGTAGTAAGTGTTTAATTAAGATTTAATTAAAGTACATACTCCTAGCTACTATTTTAAGTTTATGAGCGAATGGAGACTGGATGCAAATTTAAGGAAAAGAAGGAAACAAAATAAAAGAAGTATGCTGCAGTTTTTATGTCATTTTCTGTGAAACATCCAAACTAAAGTATTTAACGGGCAAACACGTAGTTGTTCTTAGCGACTTTGTTTGGTGTGATTGTAACTGTCCAGTGTCCAGTTTGGAAGAAACATTGCCTACGTGCCTCCGAATGACTGACGATCAAAAGAGGCGTTGGACCGGATAATCGATCTGCAATAAAACAGGTTTGCAATTTACCGCCGTCACCAATACTGAAATCGTTTGTCGACTCGTAACAATACCTAGCATTTCTAAAAAGTTTACACTGTTTCGTCAAGCCAGTCTTGTCGTTGTTAGTGTTAATGGTACTTATAGGCTGTAGACTGGTGAATAATTCGATAACTGTTACTGGTGCACAAGAAATTCATTACCCGATACCGTTTGAGTCGTCCATCGAAGATAATGTTGCAACTTGCAATCGACGGCTTTTACGATAGTAATTAGGAAACATTTGTCTTAGGAAATAGGCCTCTCAAGATATCCGTTAGAACTTAGAACGCCTTCGACTGCCACATCTAAACGCATCTTGGGCATAAATCACAAAATAATTTCGCAACATCGAGCCATTAGCGAAGCGGATTCTGGTTTGTTAATTCCGTTGACTAATTGGATTTCCGATTCAATTTGGGTGAATAGGTAGGTTCCTACTAATGAGGTGCACCTGTATGCCTAGCCGTGTCTGCCGATGACGTCATGCTGGAACTGCTTTCACAGAACCGCGCCCTTGTGGGCGACGTATTATTTAATAAGAGCGTAATTGCTTAGATCCCTATCATTACTGCGCGGACTCATCGAGATAGCTCCCGGCGATGGGTGCACCATGGAATTTTTTGGTCCATAAAAAAGGTAAAGTTGGCGTGGGAATTTGAACGACTTTGTTTCGTTCCCTATTATCTGACGACTCAATCGGGATCGTCGATTGCTTTTCTTGTTGTTCCCTTTTGGACAGTTCTTGTGGTTGATACCATTGGATATCTCATATTACCGGTTTATGATACAAGTCACGAGGTAGATAATGTATGTATGTTTCAGATTATTTTACTCGCAAAATACTCCCTCTTTTTATCAAAGTTACTAGTAGTCTCGTAGATACCTACGTAATTGACTGGGCCAGGAGGTCGTCATGGTACGAGTAATTTCACGGGTCTATCTCAAATGCGTCTCAAGTCAACAAAACCGTCGCCAAACATAGACTTGCATCTGTGTAGTGCAATACAAACCGGATGGTGACATTCGGTTGCATTTACAGAAAAGACTTACACCTGAGTTGATGCCATCTGATGTGTCACCTGGCTACTCTCCGGATGTGGGCTGAATCCTCACGTTACAACTCAGCTCGCAAACCTGTTTGGCCGACGAAACTTTTTTGTCTCGCTTTATCTTGTCCCATTTGTTTGCGATCGCTGACGGTTATGGCCATTAGGAGCTCCGGGGAATATTTTGATATAGCATTAGCGGTCGCCATCATTTGTGTATAGAGATTGAGCGGACTTGCCATTACGGAGAACTGCCTTACGTGGCCTAATGAGTTTTTGAACTCAGCAGAAAATATGAACCATTAAAGTCTCTTAAACCTGATTAGTCTTTTGTTGTAATTAAGAACCCTTTCGAACTGTGCTTAGAGTAATATTAACTGAAGCCGTAGTTAAAATAACTTTAGTAGTTAATGTTATAAATAACATTCAGAGATTTACAGATGTGTACCTAATTGCTTTATTACGAGTAGGTAATACGTATAACTTCAATGTCTTCTGTCATTGCATTGAACTTCGTTTCACATGTTCCATATTCCATTTCTCCCACCCACGTCCATCAACATTAGATGCACGCGATGTTCAGTAGTCATATTATTCTACTTGTATACTATTAGGTTTATTCTTTACTAGCTTTCCGCCCGCGGCTTCGCCCGCGTGGAATTTTGTCTGTCACAGAAAAACTTTATCGCGCGCGTCCCTGTTTCAAAAACCGGGATAAAAACTATCCTATGTTCTTTCCCGGGACTCAAACTATCTCTATGCCAAATTTCATCAAAATCGGTTGCGAGGTTTAAGCGGGAAAGCGTAACAGACAGACAGACAGACAGACAGACAGACAGAGTTACTTTCGCATTTATAATATTAGTTGGGATAGTTGGGATTTGTTTAAAGCTTTTTGTAATTCTAATACCGTTTGTAATAACAACAGTTTAAGAGTGTCAGGTGGTTTTATCAATGTAACGCGTCTATTTCTAAATTGATCATCACTCTATGGTGTTTTCGTTATCATTCAATTCATTTTTAATCTTTTTATAATGAATGCAAATTCTAAAACACTGCTTGAGATCGGGCCGCAGATAGCGTGTTTATTTTTCTTACTTATCAGATTCATATTATTAATGCAACTTGAAAAAAGGGTCTGTTGAGAAAAATGTTACAAAAAGTAAATTCGAAAGCACAGGTCAGAAAGAACAGGGTGGTAAATCTCGTCATTTAAAATTTAATCGGATGAAACCGCTAGTAGACTCATTGAAATACAGCCATGCTAATAGAATGGACTGGTTTGAACATTTGAATGGAAGCAATGCCTTTGTTTAGATCTCCCACGAGTTGCGTGTAACGGAACGTTACAGCTAAATAGTGGTTAAGAACGTCGTTATGGCAGGGCTGCGGCATGCTTGGTGAAGTGGGACGCGTCCCGGTAGGAAATAGGTGTCATAATAGTAATGGTCGCAATTTTCTTCAAATCAACACAGTCCAGCTCCTTTTTTAAAAGAGATACAAAGAATTTATAGAAGGCTCAAGTACATTTTATCTGGTGAAGGTCGCAGGAGGTGCCTGGATGCGGGCGGCTCAGGACTGGTCTTTGTGGAAAACCTTGGGGAGGCTTTTGTTTAGCAGTGGACGTGTTTCGGCTGAAATGAACGATATTTTGTTTCTTAGGCAAATAGAGAATGAGCATTGCTGAAGCCAGGGTGGTTAGATCCACATACATAGCAGATGAAGCTGGCCTCCACGACTACATACGATTTTAATCGCATTACCAGTCATATGCGAAATTTCCATTGACCCATGTCCATCGTAGGTATATCGGGACATACTTGTCCCAATTTGTCCCTCATTGGACCGCCATACGTGCGAATATTCTCTGCGACACTATTACCTTGTGAGAAACAAATTCAATACTTTATGTAAATAGTAAACGCCAAGACAGATGAGTCATGTGTTTACAGCCTTTTTGTACCGACACAGTTTAATGACATTCAGTTTCTAAAGGTGATAAGTATTCAGGACACTTGCCTTGTACGTAAATGATAATTCAGAAAAATACAACTAACAGTACGACTGCAAACATACATATTGCAAATACAGTTACCTATAACATTAGCGAATATTAATCTTTAATGGCGTATATTTTTTAGATTTTCCGATCGGATCCGATCCGTGAAGTTTTTGTGACTTGTATCCGCATTCAAATCAAACTTAAATATTCATCAATTAACATGACTTATGTTTGTAATTAACAAACTGCCTTCCATGGTTCACAGAACCGAGGTCGGTCACATGCAAAACCATAAAAAATATGGTTCCACTCTAGAGAAATCGACTATAAACCGTTCTGGTGTAAAGAAATTAATCGTCTTCGTGATTGTACCCAACCTTTTAACAATTAATGGCCATTTAGACAACAATAAAGAATTAAGAATCATCAGAAATAAAGGTGAAAGCCTGTAGAAAGTCGCACTTCAAAAGTGTCACAACATTTACTTATAAATCAGTGATGTACTTCCTTTGTCTGCGAAGGTGTTATTATAACCAAATTATGAAATTAATAACCGCTATTCGAACCGCTTTGAAGATATTTTGGGATTTAGATAACTCCGCGGAACCAATCGGATTTGGTGTTTGGCGAACTGTCATGGAATGTGGTTTCTACGTCCCCAAGGAAATAAACCTCGATTTGCTGTGAGAGGTTTTGTGGTCTGGAGTCCATGATGTACCTGCATGGTTCCGGGTGCCGTAATATTGGCTTTCATAACGGTGAACTGTATACTTCTATAGTTCTATGACTACAGTATTATTCCTTTTAAATAAGTTTTATGAGTCTGCCGCTATTTCAATTTAGTGCGAACTACAGGACGTCTTTTCTTCCAATACATAGGAATGTTTGTACATAAAAATAAATTTCATTTATCCTTGACCTTTTCAATGTACAACAGCAGCACATCTGACTATACATTTTTGTTGTAAAATCGAACCTATTACAACTGCATAAGAGGCCACAGTGCTAAGCTTGATTTGCTGTCGCAATGACACCAGTAGCCGGTTTGTACCGGAAATATTAACCATGTGCGAAGTGCGATGTGCATTGCATGTAAATGAAACGATGGCGATAATGGTGCCCCATTTGTTTTACATTTCTTCCTGGTGGTTATGGGAAAATGGCTGTCGTTTACTGGTCTTTTAATGTTTAATAGTCAGGTCCCTCTTTATCACGGGGCACTCTGGGCACGTGCCCAGGGCCCCGCGATCAAGAGGGCCCCGTCTCTCAAAGAAAACCTTTTTCAAGATGAAAAGGGCCCGTTGATCCTGAATTGCCCAGAGCCCCAGTAGGTTGAAGAGGGCACAGGCTCTTGGATCGAAAAGGTTTCGGTTGAAGTGTTTTTGACTGAATAGTCTTGTTGATGCTCAGTCGCTAGTCGATGAGAATTCTTCTATCGAGTGGGTTGTAACATTGAGTTCACTGCTGGTGTCAGATTTTATAAGCCGTAGGCTTATTATTAATAGACATAGGCATGTGACGTGGGTCAACCGGTCCGGGGGTTTAAGGTGACCATGAAGAGAATCATATTTCTTTTCAGAATATCAAGTTGTGTAAATCTGCAAAAGCCGATGCAAACTGATTATTTTTAATCGAANCCTAGTAAGTAATTATGTACATAAATCTCATTTATCCTTGACGAAACACCTTTTCAATGTACAATCAGCAAGCTCATCTGACTATACATTTTTGTTGTAAAATCGAACCTATTACAACTACATAAGAGGCCACAGTGTTAAGCTTGATATGCTGTCGCAATGACACCAGTAGCCGGTTTGTACCGGAAATATTAACCATGTGCGAAGTGCGATGTGCATTGCATGTAAATGAAATGATGGCGATATTGGTGCCCCATTTGTTTTACATTTCTTCCTGGTGGTTATGGGAAAATGGCTGTCGTTTACTGGTCTTTTAATATGTTTCATAATCAGGCCCCTCTTTACCACTGGACATTCTGGGCACGTGCCCAGGGCCTCGCGATCAAGAGGGCCCCGTCTGCTCTCAAAGAAAACCTTTTTTAAGATGAAAAGGGCCCGTTGATCCTGAAGCCCCTAGTAGGTTGAAGAGGGCACAGGCTCTTGGATCGAAAAGGTTTCGGTGAAGTGTTTTTGACTGAGTGATTAGTCTTGTTGATGCTCAGTCGATGAGAATTCTTCTATCGAGTGGGTTGTAACACTGAGTGGTGTCAGATTTTATAAGCTGTAGGAATATTAGACATAGGCATGTGACGTGGGTCAACCGGTCCGGGGGTTTAAGGTGACCATGAAGATAATCATATTTCTTTTCAGAATATCAAGTTGTGTAAGTCTGCAAAAGCCGATGCAAACTGATTATTTTTAATCGAACCCCGGGCCTGTGAATCAAAAGAGTTCAACGAAACTACGGATAAATTATGTTACGTTGGTTACACGGTTACAATAGTCATTTTCTAAGCTCCCTGGGTAGATTTCAGATTTTATCTTCATACTTGATGACAGATAAAATTGATGACTGCTGCAGCTGTAGTTTGATCTTTTGAAAACGTAAGTTATGTTCAATACCGCTAAAGGTATCACTGGAATGAATGTTCAGTATCTAGACATCCCACCGCGTCGTGCTGAGAATTGACTATTCCCCAAATATGGGCTTCGAAGCACGGATCCGCCTCGAATGATGCGGCTAATAGAGATATTATTAAACGGCAAGATACAACCCGGTTGCGTAAGCCTAATGACACGTTGTTCCATCAAAATTATCGTTTCGATCGGCCCTGTCGTAAGCATAGAAATACTATGTCATTTTCTATGCGTACGCCTGTTATTTCTTTGCGGTATGCGGTTATAATTTATTAAGTAGTTGGACTTAAGTTTTAGTAATGAAAGTAACTGCAGGCTATCATTTTAAATGATGTCTAACGGTATTTTATTATTCTCTTCTTATGTTTGATGACCCACCTGTTTGTGTAATCTTTTGTGTGTATTTGCAATGTTCCGTAACTCTCGTATTAAGCAGTCAGTCACCTTTACATAATGTAGGTAAGTATTAAAATGGAAACCTCTCGTGTTTTGTATTTACTTAACTCTAGAGTACAATGCTGTACCTGTAAGCAAACACCTAAGAAGGCAAGACATATTATTGTGCATGACGTTTATGTGCTATTTTAATATTGTTACAAAATTTCAGTTTCCCAAACATCGTTAGCTATTTCGAACCAAAAAAAAAACGCACCAGTCTTACATCAGCCTATTAAAGTCAGGATCTCCAAATAACACGTCATCTGCACCTGCAAATCGCGCATACATCCGCCTCAATCTTGTCAAGAAAGTACGGTAAATGCACACCTCCGAACAAATCGTAACACCAGCTCAAAGCGAGCTAAGGGCTCTATAAGCCGGCGTCTTTGTCTCAAACGGCTATACTTACCGCGCGGGATGCGGAAGCGATAAACCTGCCAGCCGAGAGGGGATCAGATTATTGGCGTCAACTGCGCCAAGATATTGCCCGAGCTGCCGCTGAATTATCGAGGCAATCGAGGTCTGCTTTGTTCGTTTTGTCCTTCATAAGCCCTCATTAGGGACAGGTGCTGTTTATATTTCCTTGCTTTTTTAGTAACAGAACTAATATAAGTTTAGTCGTTTAGCTCTAGAAGTAAAGTAGCGTACTTAGAATGAGTTATGTGTATGTATGCACTCAAGGGAATCAGATTATTGGCGTCAACCGCGCCAAGATATTACCCAAGCTGCCGCTGAATTATCGAGGTCTGCTTTGTTCTTTTTGTCCTTCATAAGCTCTCATTAGGGACAGGTGCGTTTTATATTTCCTTGCTTTTTTTAACTACATAAGTTTAGTCATTTAGATTTAGCTATTTAAACACTATTTAATACATTTTTGTTTACATTTCAGGTAAGTTCACTGCTCACGCGTAAATAAGGAGTAAGTAAGTGGAACCTGCGTGCTTCATCCATTGGTGTACATGTGGGTGTCGTAAACATGGAAATATAATATGCATGAAGAATTTCCAATTTAGGTCAACACCGCATATTAAGTTCCCATCATAAATCATCGTTATTGATATTCTTAATAATACTTAACTATCGACGTCGACAGACTATCGTTAAAACAAGGCCCGCGATACTATGTTCGAGTATAAATCAACACCTGCTTTATACGAGATCTTGATGGTAAAACGAATTTTATTTAGAAACATTTGAGCGTTGAAAATCTTACTAAACTACCAGTAAAACTAACTGATACTACTCCTATCTGATAGTTTAAAAAGATGGCGCAGAAATGATGGTCGCCAACTCCATGATTGATCCTGTGGGTCTTATTAACGACGTGATGTTAAACGTTTCTGATTCTATCAATATCCCATAAAAACATAACTGTTTTAATTCAACATAACTGTAAATCACATTGCCACATAAAAATGAAATAATGACACTTCATCCGTTCGCATTGAGGACAGCTAGTTAGAGGAAAATCTAAGAATTGAGGCAAAAACGAAGCCCTCAGCCCTCAAGTAAGTCGACTGAGCAAGAAGTTACCTCCGGCTGTCTACTGCGAACTGACACATCTAGCCGTCAGCATAAAAACTGAATCGATCATTCGATCCACTTCAAATGACCCAGACTGAGTAAACCACGTACAATAGGGATTAGGTACGGTGGTATTCATAGTTGTGTCGATATCGATAAATTACTTATTTATTATTACTGATGTCATTAAACTTGTATCTAGAAAAAAAGAAGTAAATTGAGCATTCACTTATTTTGGAAAAAATAAATGCGTTTCTTTGTCCAATTTTTATTTTTATTAAAGGAAAGCTCTGCGTAAAGAATTATAAGTAAGTAGGTACAAAATATTGTAAAACTCATCGAGTTGCATTTACCATTTTATCGATAGTTTAATCTACTACAGCGTGTGTAATCCCGGACACTTGCATTCGACGCACGCGCACACATGCGTTGACATGCATACCACGTACCACAGATAACGTCTACGTTGTTTTAAATTATGTACCTTTGATGTATTTATAAGGGATTATTGAATTACGCACTTATTTCTATTCTCTTCAATCTTTCATGTTTTATTATTTTTGAACTGTAAACAACATGTACGCTGTTTGAATTAAATCACCAGTTAAGATAGCCAGTTCCTCCGTGATTGAGGATTCCGGGTGAAGCTCGCTTCCACCTTCGGCCTGATCGTCACTTACCATCAGGTGAGATACAGGCCAAGAGCTTCCTCGTTGTGGATAAAAAAAAGCGCAAAGCTTTGGTGATTGGTCTCAATGAGTATAATAAGGCAGGCTCCTACAAAAGCGTTATTAAGGCGTCAATCTTAGATGACAATGTCATCCACGTCGGTATAAATGCGCTATGAATGAAGCCCGTTTCACGGTGCCACGGTTTGTCGGGTCAGTGCCCGTGAACCCGTGCATTTCCTCTGCACTGCATGCCATGTCCGAACATTATTTAGGGCGTGAACGAACACTTTCGACCATGTCAAATCGCTTGTAAACGGGGAACAGACATTCTGATTCATCTTTCTAACTTAATTGTTGATTTTAACGTCCCAGTTAAAGTCACGGACGTTTTGTGCAAAGTTTTCTCACAAGAAATACTTGTACAGCTAACTGTATGATTTTATCATCAAAGCCATGACCAAGTCTAAGAAACAAATGCATTCCGGTTGCATTATATTAGAAAGAAACTTAAGTTAATCGCAGAGGAGCATCGAGTGCCCATGTTCTCACGGAAAATAAACTGCAAACGGAGCGATACAAAGTTGCTTTAAATTGAGCACCTTACGCCTCAAATAATAGAATACTAATGCTGTTCAGTCGTGCTCTTCGCTATAAAGATGTTCTGCTTAGAAATGTCATCACCTCCGCATTCCGAATTATCGTCCAATTAAAGGTTGTGCTTCAGTAGATCGGGCGCAGAATCACTTGTGGTGAAACTTGTGCGCGCGACCTTTGGCATAACATCCAAGATGGCTGCCCTGCTGTCAAACTGAAAACTCTTACTTTCGGTATCTTCTAACGATCTCTTTTAACGTTGCCATTTCGGATAATAAATTGTGCCCAGCCCAGATGATCTATTGTCATGGTTGTGGGTTATATTTATAGAAGCAGCTTTTCAACTTGGAGGTACAGATGACAGCACATCAAGTGAATATTGTGGGATCTTATTTAGTTGTATTAAGTGCGATTTTTCAACAATATTATACTCTCACATGCTGTCATTTTGTTTAATACAATAATGGGCAAATCGACTCGTTGAGCTCACAATTCGGATGTGTAACTAATGATTGATAGCGATAGCGAACACGTAATCGAAGTAAGTGAGCGTGTCTTCTCCAAAACCATATTTGGCCATGGTAAAACGCATTACTAATTTGTAAATAATGGCAGTTGTATCTATTGTTCCGAACGATTTAGATAAAGACACGGCGTATTATTTGCGATCATAAACGTTAAGTAGCGCGGCGAATCGGACACACTTAAGTTTAAATTGTTACTCGACGTGTAGGGAGGTTATAGATATTTTATCTATAGATTCGTTACATCAGGTTCCCATTATGTGGGTAATGTATTAGATGTTGTAATTTTGGCGTAGAGCATGTGTTGGTGAGAATAATTGCAGAGCTAAGTTATTATTTAAGTGCGAGGTTTCTACATCTTCTCGTTTGAATAGGCAGGTTGCATTTGCTAGTTTCATGAATACATAAAGTGAACTTTAAAGCATGTAACCAACTGCACTGTAAAGCTTTTCAAGCGTTTGTGGCAATGTAGGAAATGTCTTAGCTACCAAATAACTTAGCCGTTTAGCCTCATACGCATATTGTACCTGTTCCGCCTGACTAAATTATTATCTCTTATCTACACTAACGCTGACATAAAGCCTGGTTAACAATTCGAACGGTCCGAACTCAGAAAGTGAATTTCCTACAGTGGTAAAGGGAATTCTGTACCCGAGAAATTTTGTCAATGATTATCAATTTTGTCAATGAGTTATGTTTCTGTTGGTTTTCATTAGAAAGAAGAACTATGTAGAGAATGAGACAAGATAATAACATCCTAAACTTTGTTGTTGATGCCGGAACATTGGAAACTATAGGAAAAATTATACAATGTCATCATCACTTTTTACATCAAAAAATATTAATATTAAAATCGTTTCATAAATGTATTCGATTTTAGGAACCGAAAACTGAAAGCATATTTTCAATCGAACACTACACTAGTAAATACTATCGTGCACCACGTCTCGAGAAGTGGGACTCACTTTCTACTTTGGTAATAGCGGCCCCTCTGATGGTAATTGGCTCCTAAGTAAGGCGCAAAGGTTACCATAATATTGTTGTTATTCAGTCGTGAGGTTACACTTTAGTTCCACGTTTTGTTTTGATGTTTTGTTTTATTTTTTGACAGACGGATAACGCTGAGAATCGCCCTTAACGCAATCCAACGTGGGATGAATAATTTCTTGCTCATATTTTATTATTTTGATGTCTCGTGGTGTCTGGGTGTGTGGGGAAGCTTTTATAAAGAACGAGACCTGAAAGGATTGATTTGGTAGCACGAGTAGGGATTACGAGTAGAACCAGATTGGTTTTATCGATATTGCTGATTCACGTTTGTTACACTTTCTACGCACCTCACTATTTAAAAACTACAGTCTGCGACACTCACTTTTGTTTGTGGTAGTTTATACCCAGTTACTGCTTGTTTATTTGTCTTCGTTATGAAATTGAAATCAAATTGTTTGCCCAATAAATTGCACAAATAATCTTTGAAAAGGCCATATTAGATTTAGGCTTACTGGACAACGTTACGCAGTCTAAACTTCTTATCTGGGTTATTTACAACTTATCTATCTCTGGGAACTAAATCTGTACTTTCATAATAGGAATTGTGAGACTTGTAATTTCAGAAATTAACTCCTATAATAAAGTGTCATTTTAAACCCACTGCTCTAATAAAACCCACGTTTTATTAGTTGAAATAGTTGCCAATCTAGAGTCAAAACTCTCAATTATAAAACTAAACCAGCATGTTAACTGCTATGAATACAAAAATGTTTGTCTCATTTCATTCCAAGAAAATAATTTATTGGTAAGTGTTTAGTAATATTTAAATTTTTAATTAAGATCTAAGAAACAGTTCGGTCTATTGGCATTGCATGTGAATAGGGATGAAATGCTGCAAATCTTCTTTTCTTTTTAACCCGGACCTTCTCTTTAAGGAGACGTCCACAGCTGGGCTAATGTGAGGCCCAAGAATTTGCACAACGTCTAGGCGCTTTCCGAGACCATCACCGGATTCTTCGCCATCATCATCTTCCAGTTCGAACTGATGTCTGCTGGACCTCGAGGTTGAGACTCAAGAAATTTTCTGCCCAAGAGCCATCGGTTCTCAAAGCTCTGTGCCACTATACTGGAACCGTTAGATAATTCTTCTTTTTCTAACCAACGTTCACAAATATAAAAGCATCCCAACGGCAAATCGTAAAAGAAAGGGACAGATCGTAAACAATATACTTTCTAATGGCTGCAATAAGTGGAGGTAGGTTCGATGTAAATAAGTGTCTCGCTCAGGGCAAATACAGGAGTGTAACAACAATGTTTAGAGTTATAGCTAGGGGTGACAATTATTTTGTAGACAAAGGACATTAATCACCTTACAGCTTAAAAATAAATTAAGCAATATCGATAAAAAATCATTGCGCAAGAATTTGGTTTTGACATGTAATCATTGATGAATTAATTAAGGCCCATTTGAATCCATAAAGAAGGAAGTGATATCCCAACAACAAGATATTTGCTTATCGATTTCACAGACAAATAAGCCACTGAGAGGATACGCTCGCTGTTTGTTATTAAGAAAGGAGCGTAACGAATGTATAAAACTTGACTCGATATAACTGAATAACGTCGTATTATTATCAATCAAGAATTAAATACCAGTCGCCAAGTGAAAGGCTAAGCAATGCCAAGTAATACCAATCCAAGGTTACAAGTTTATCATGCATACGCGATCCTGGCAACCCTACTTGAGATACAGGGAGCGTGTGATTTACTAAAAGACACGCCGCCCCGAGCGACATAGTTTCCAAGAAGATCCAAAGATTAAGCCGCATTGTACGGCTAGCAAGTCCAGCAACTGAAGTAGATTACCAATTTTCACCCTTATCACCAAGAAGAGAAGGGAACGCATAAAGCCGCTTTCTTGCTGACCATGTCAGATCAAGAACACCGCAAGGAAGGATTTCAGACGACGTGAAATCCAACTCAACATAACATTCGGCTTCGATAGAACTAGGGATAACCGAAGCCAAAAATAAAAAAGAAGCAAAAAAAAAAAATGCTAGATACGGCTAGTCTGCAAGCAGGAAATTCCTATCATATGAGTGGCATAATATCGCGTAGTCAATAGAAGAACCAAGCATTTGCATTTTAACTTTTATGTAGATAATATTGGATTACAGTGGTTGGTTAATGATTGAATAAATTATGAAAGGTGAGGTTTTAACGATAGTGTTTTGTTTTATTTATTTATTTATTTTATTTATTTATTATTCATTATTGAGCAATTACATATTTGATCCAAATAGCGTCCTAAATCCTTTTTAGGTTTGTCTAGACACTATTGTTCTCTATACAAATAAACATGTGTAACAACATGTTACACATGTGGTAGTTAAGGATAGGACAAGGATAGAATTAAATGGCTCCCAGTGAATTAACGGTTATTAAGAACACTAAACACGGTAAATGACGATGAACATAAAAGTTGCCGTCATAGTTGGAGAGATATAATAATGTAAAGTCGTAAACGAACTTATCGCCATTAGATGCCAACCGTAAAATTTGCCTGTTATCAATTTACCAAGTATAGTACGAGAACTATGAAGCTGGGAACCAGATTCGTTATAATAGTCGATTGTCTGACTATATTTGAATTGAAATTCGTTATTTACATCGTAATAAAACTGATCACGGTTCAAATGTTGGCATTTATATCCGATGTAGTTTAGGACCCGAAAAGTCCTTAAGCGTTAAATTACTGAAGCGAATTATTCTACCATTCACCCTTGAATGGAGTATCTGCCTACTCGTTTGCAATAAACGAGAGCCATGTAAAAGACACTGTATAGCTTTAGGCCTGTGTAAACATAACTAGTGTAAATATTAAAATAACCAATTTACGACCTTGTAGCTTTATTATTTATCATTTTCTTTTAAGGCCTTATAAATAATCGTTATTTCTATTCCATAAACTGATCGGAACTTAAATAAAACTTCATAAATATCACTATTGCGCATCCTTCGAGACCAAACGGTGATTGCAAGGTTAATAAAATGTATTTTACAGAAATTCTTCAAAAGTACCACATGAAAGAAAAATTGGGTTTAAACAATTACTCTGACCATGATTAAAACTAAGACAATTAGCCGTATATCAAATTGTAAAGGTTAGTTGTCTGATTAAGATTTTTAACCAGTTCAATCTAGAGCAAAGTATCACAGTATATCTTGGCTGTAATTGCTTGCAACACCGAAGTGCAGCCATACTAAATCATCCAGTTATTCAACATATCACCTGAGTAGGTACCCGTTAGTCAGATCGGAGACCGCAAGTTGCAAGTTTTCGTTGGAAGGTGTAAATCAAATCCTGTACTTCCTTCGTTGTTCGCTGTCATACGCAGAGAGTGCGTCATGTAAATTCTATTTAGCACACCATATGTATAAGGTAGTTACATTTATCCGTTATATAAACAAGCTAACAGTACCTTCGAGTAGCTTTGCCGGCGCGGAAGTTTTCATTTCAAAGGACATGCCGACCTGAGTACTGAACCTGTTCTCAGAGGAATATTTTTAAAGATAATAGTCGTTAAGACTATTTTATATAGGTATAAGTACTGAGAGTTAAAAATTCTTTAATCCTACTTTACGTTTTACGTTACGTTTACTATTTAAGTAAACGCAGCATTTAGTTGCAAAATTTTAGAAAAATTCTCACCTAAATTCTGATAGAAAAACATAGCATTAGATTAACATGAATGAAGAGCCTTTGAATGGTATTGAAGTCCCTTAAATATCTGAAGCGCATCACACTTTGCCAGCAAATATGTTCGAAGTCTATTACTTCATAAATTAGCAAAACATGTAAAATGCCATTGAAGATAAGCAAAGCTAAACCAGTATAGATCGTAATGACTTCACTAAGCAAATTCCAGTAAAGTCAACCTCTGAGAGAAATGCGTTAAATCATGCCAATGTGCCGGTCAAAACAATAGTTTAAAATGTAATAACGCCGACGACAGCTGGCGAAACAGGATATTCCTCGGCCATCTCCGTTACTATCCTATAAATTATCCCTTTGCTTCCATACGGTACCGCTGCGCCGGAGTCGAGCGAGCGCTTTGGTGCAAGCGATAAGATCTTCCGACACGAATTTGATGAGTTATAATTGGCAACAGCACCTCAAATAAAAAGAAAACTTTTTGGCTAGATGATCTAGCAGAATTGGAAGTGTAAAATAATTTTCAGCTGGTATATTCGAAAGGTAATAAAAGATTTATCTTTTTCTTGGTTCAGAGATTCGTTTTACTGGATATGTCAATAAAGTTAACTTAAAATAATATGAAAAAGAGTAATCCAAAATGACAAATATAGAAAATTCAATTTATTGGTATTTTTAAACGGTTTTATTGTGGTTTTATTAAGCTTGCCCTGTTTGTTCACCAGCAAGCATTAACATAAACATGTGTAATGATAATATAATAATCATTATCATCATTACACACATTGCTACTTGTATTGTCAATGTGAGAGTAAAACAACAACGATTTAATGTAAACGTATTCATCATCTTACTTTTCCAAACTTTATAAAATATTCCGGATTTCCGATTCATATCCTTGAAGACAACATGTTCACGCCACTCTCACTCGATGACTGTGCAAATCAAACTTTTATTTTCAAATCAACAGCTTGTTACTTGATCCTCGCCACGTAACTAATGCACGCCCATTTGCTGTCAAGTCGTACATTGCGATAGGTGTGCGGATACTGGACTGGTTGACGTATGTACCCTATTAATTATAGCCTCAGAGCAGGAGTGTGTTTAGTATCAAAAGCCAGAGAAAATTAATGGTGATTTTGCTTACCCAAGAGAATCATAAGATGAGCTGCAATGCAAATTGGTAAGCTATGGAATTATGCAAGCAATTTGCTCGTGCACTTTACGTTAACACCGGAACGACGAGACTGTAAAACTTTAATGACGTTTTCTCGTTATAGTTAATGGACTCGATTCTGTGTATTGTACGAATGATTTAGCTGTTTGCCAAATTGCTGACACTGAAATGCACGCTTTTATGTACCCTAAAACGATGTTCAGTGAAGTAATCATGCTTATTGCTCAAGACGGAGAATCCTTTAGTTCCACACTGCAATTGCCTTTACAATTCCGTAGGCTAGATTAGGGCCAACGTATTATAAACGGGCTCTCCTCTCGTACGCAACTATATCGAATCGAATTCATAACGATTATTGCGTTACCCACACGGATGTTCACGCCAGAAATCTTGCAACCTGACTCACCGATAGTCGCGTTTTCAAAATTGCTAGCTCGTGACACTGTTTCTTGTACAACAGCATTATTGTACTATTGCGTTATGCGACGTTAAATTGCTATGTGAAGCTATGATACATGCTCACGCGTGAAAATAGCTGTAGCAATATAATATTATGTTAGCAGTTTAGCACAAATCTCATGTCTTACCTGCAAGAATTTTCTAACGGCTCGTCAATTCCTAAATCTTCTTTTTATTCTATTGTTTTGACTACCTATGTATGCAAAAGCTTAACATTCTCATCACTTTTTTCAACGGTAAAGTCAATAGTATTATGAATTCGAAACAAACTACTTGCGACATTCGCTTTCGAGACCACGCGTTTTGCTTTCAGAACCATGCCATTATCATGAATTACTTAACGTTATGTTAACAGTACGGTAACGTCTTTACTTTTACTGTAACACCGGTCGATGGAAACATTTTTAGCATTATTTAAAACAAAAAACAATCGATTAGTTTTCAAAGTTTGTATTATGCATTAACCTAGTTTAAATTTTGCTCTGACTTCATTGAAATTGAATCCGTTCTAATCCTGCCATTTGCGTTAAACATTCACATTAATTTAAACGGTTGTAGATAAAATACTGATCCCGGATAGTTGACAGTCAAATCGGACAACAGAGATTGGCATTACATAAATTCAATGAGAGTTAGCGCATAATTCGCGATCAGGCATCTTTGTCCATTCGTCTTGTTTGTAGCCTTCATTTTAGGTATATCTATTAAATAAATCACCCTAGCAAAGCCGCCGCGAAACTTTTTACCTTTCGAGATATATCAAAGGGCTATAAACATACAATTTATTGTGATGCGCTAATCTGCTTGACACACAGCCGCCCGCTGTCCCCCGACTTTGTAAACTTACACATATAAATTATTAAAACGACTTCAGAACTTATTAGGCTGATCGAAAATCGTTTCTAAATCGAGAGTTGTAAAGTTGTATTTGAAATGTGAGCTAATAAAAGATGCGTCGTCGATGTGCGCGCGCGCCTGTTCCGTTAGCCGCTCACCTGCGCTTCTCTAGTTATGCTAATGGTTGAACGCGCCTTGCTCTTAGTACTAAGTAGGTACTGGGAAACATGAAATAGGTTCACTGGAAAGGTTTCCAGCGCATGACCTTTTTCGTACTTGGATTAGCAAATTAAGATACATTTGTTAGCAAGAATGGTTAGGTTAAGCAAAGCATTCAGTTTACCGACTGTTCGAGCGAAAAGTAATTTTAAATCGTTTATTATCCATATCAAATTAGGTGGAAATTGTTGTTCACTATTGCTGATCGATATTGAAGAACCCTCTCAAAATCCAGGATATTTCCACCCTACTAACTCCAGACGTTCAAACCATTGTCCGAGTGCTACTACTGAACCTTTCTGCATACGTTGATACGGGAACACTTAGTGCAGTAATTGCGCTGACTGACGCTATCTCGGGTCTGGCTAATTCACTCTACGTCCGTGTCCCGACGTATGGTAATATTCCACTATTTTCGCTCCAACGGGACCGTGGGTGGACGCGGGCTTAGCGGAAATCGATTCGGAGAACGTGCTTGAATCGAATTCTCGACATCGGGGTTAAATGCCTCGGTATCGAATGAGATGTTCCTTCCTAGTCCTTGTACGGACAGACCATAGATAGAATTTATACCGCGATGATAGTATCACGTAGGAAATACTGGTTGTGGCCTCAGGAATCTTTATGATACAATTCAGGTATTTGTAGAACTACAAATAACTCGGTGTGGATGGCGAGCAATTTCATTTCTGATTATGGAAATTCTAAAATAGTTAAAATAATTCCCCTTCGTAAGTTACAACATTACATTTGTGTAAAGTAAAAATAACAAGTATTAAGAAAGAAAAGAGCAAACCTATCATTTATCACGTTTTATTTAGGTCAAGAACTGTAAAAATATTTTGTAAGATTTTATATTAATAAATATTTTACTCAACAAGAGTAATTCTTGTGACCTTTATGTCCTGTCAGGTTTACAACGTTATTAAGTATCGCTACTTGAAAATGCTTTAGCTAGAGACAAAGCCTTGTCTTATGTTATTGCGTCATTTCTTGCCATTTCCAACATATCGTCGATGGATGTACACTCTATTGAATACTTTTTAAATCATGACTAGCATATTCATTGCGTTGGTTTCACAAAAGTCCGCTTTGTATACGGTTCTTTGCTACCGGCGCAAGACCGACATCTTAATGGATCGTCGTGTATACGCTTATTGTCGTCGTATCGACACCACGAATCGTCTCTCGAAATCCATCATGGATTGTGTGTGCGAACACACATTGTGGTTATCGTGATGTAACATTTAACACTCGCGTTTTTATCGTACTACAGCTGACTATTTATTGTTACAAATGTTACCGTTATTACTGTTGGATCTCAATCATGTATGACTAGTGCGTGTATGTTATCTGCAGCATGACTTGATCTTTTGTTGTGTTGTAGTTGTAGCCATTGTATTCTATCTGTTCTATTGTCAAAAATAGTGTCGCAATCAACAAGATTTGAGCCTTGATTTTTTCGGACATCTTGGATTTCTTGCGATTACTTTCATCCACGGCTTTCCTTTGCTTTCGTATTTGATTCGATTAGCGGCGTCATTGCTCTATTGTCACCGAAATAGAACCGTTGGATTTCGGAATTTGCTTGAGACACGACCGACGGCAAATTTCATGGCACGCTCATGAGTAGGTACATGACCGCTCCTACAAGTCCAATGATTGGAAACTATTATATTTAATTGAACCGAAATACACGCTAGATTTAGACGTGACTCGTCGTCTCTAGTTTTGATACCGTTATTTTCGTATTTGTGATTTCCATCACAGTCAAATGTTGTAATGACGAATGCCGTGTAATAATAACTGTGATAACAATATTCGTAAGTATTTGATACGTCATTTTCAGTCTATTGCGTGCTTCACGGAAGCTATTATGATCGACGGTTTCTAGTTTTTATATTGTTATCTATATCGCCGAAGGGCTGCAGTTAGTGGGTGCGGTTACTTTTTGCATTCGACTCGATTTTCTTAGGAATTTTGTAACAGGTATTAGGAATTTACAATGTTGAAATTATTTATCATAACCAGACTACTGTTTGATAGTAATTTGCGCAAATGGACTATAAAGATTATTCAATAAATATTGCGAATTGGATTACTTATCATTCGAATATAGTTCTCACTGCAACAAGCGGGTTGAATATTTAGTAAGAAGTTAACAGCGAGGAGAATGTATGAGGAGGCATTATTAATGGTAGCGCAGTAGATTTAGAAATTAAATGAAGTGGAAAATATTCTAACTAGATTCCTGTTCATCCAAAAGCAATCAGGGTACCTAGACCTACCTACAATTATGAATTAAGATGATCTAAGATCGGACGGAAACCTCCGTCTACCGCGCTCGGGAATGTCCGGCAGGTAGTCGTCAATCATCGTGACTGGTTCGGGGATGTCGTGCGCGCAGCCCACCCAGCCTGCAGCTAACAGTATCAATGCAATGGTGCAAGTTAGGAACGATCTGTGCCGATGCTCTAATCTGACTTATTGTTCCATGCACCTTACCGTTAGATGCGGTCCGCCCAGGAATATCGATGCAATTGCTAATAAATCCGCGAATGGGAATAGGGTGTGTTCCAAAGCTGTTGCGATATATCAATTCTTGGCATCTCTTTTGTCGCAAGATTAGAAAGAGACAGAAATATGTATTGTATCAAAAATGTTTGGCTGGGTACAATAGTGAATATTAATACATTATAAGGTAAATCGCAGTAAATATTCGTTGTGACAGACTTATCTCTCCAAGCAGCAAATCTCAGTATTATGCGTGCAAAAGCGATAAGCTTACCAAGTTCCTTCATTTGGTTACCTATCACAGTCCCCTGAGCGCTATCGGCGTGGGATGGTCGTTTCATTTTGCCCATTACTTTACAATTTATGACGTTATTTCTCTTCATCGTTGTCATCTATATCGTTAGCCATAATTTTATTAATTAATTCCACTGCCGTCTGTTTCTTGGTTTCAATTCCATGTGTCAGTTGTCTGCTACGCATTAGTTTTGTTTAGTTTATTAATCCAACAACAACTTCAATTTGTTTACGTGCAATATTCATTCATCAAGAATGCCTTCGGGCATTCATCGTCGGAGAAATTGCATGTTCGAATTGAAAGTTGTATGTACAATGTGAACTATTGCATAGATGATGTATCATTTAATTTAATTTGTTTCACTGGTTCTTTGATACGAAATTCTACGTCAAAGTTTGCATTACTAGTAGAATCTTATAATGCAACCATTTCAACGTCAGCAGCATTTACATCATTTTGCGACTTATCGCTACCTTCTACGAGATCAGCTTGATGGAAAGAACGAGTGAAATATGTGTACGAGACTCTAGATCCCGTAGCTTTGTGAATACACCTTTAAGGTTCAGCCCTCAGAGACCGGTTATCACCGCTCGTTCCTGGCCCCGTTTCAGAGCGCGTGAGCAAGAACAAAACGCTATGACGGATTTGTTGCGAATAAATTCCTTATTTATTACTGTCAAGAGTGAGGAAACTATTGTTTATGGGTTACTTGGTCATTTGTTAAGTAAACAGTAATTGTGATATGTGCCGTGTTTTGTCTGACAATGACTGATGATGGTTTGTAAATTGTAACCGAAATAATTTTGCGGAAGTTAAGCTACAGTTATTGGTAGTGTGTTTCGAAGTAGTTTATTTTTCAAACCAAAATAAACACATCTCTTTGCATTACCTATATCTAATTAATTGTTCGTCTTCAAGGGCTATAGATGTAAAGCCGACTTCAGCGTTAGTATTAGTACCTAATCATATTACTCAAAACCTGACAAAAAAATTTAAACATACGGGTTAACGTTGACAAAACGGTAGTGTATAACCGTGCTCACAATTATTGGGTATTTTTATATGTCAATTGTTGTATTGTGGCGGGTTCACTCACCTCATCTGAATTAAACAGCTGCCTAATGTACTATGCAAATGGATCATCTAATTTATTCCAGTCACAGCTTCAACTGTAATTGTAGGATTCGATTGGCATTGCGATTTATATGCTAACTGTTGTATGTTCTAGGGAGATTTTGTTTAAAATATCCCTTCTTGTGACTTGACGATGTGCCTTATTCGTGAATTATTTAACATTATTACTAGGCGGCATGATAATAGCAGCAACGAGGCTGTCGACCTCCATTATAAAATCAAGGCAACGCAATGATATGTCGTTGACATTCATCCCGAAGCTGTAGGCTGAGTCGATCGCTAACGTTGCGATATCGTGAATTCATTTCTTTTGGCTCGGTTTTTACTAATGTGGAGAAGAGATCTGTTATTTCCACATCACTTCTCTGCTCAGCCTCAGTTCGGAAGTCTGATTAATAATAATAATAATAATAATTGTCCCGATAGTTGTCTCGGCGAACGGGCTAATAGCGAAGAGCTTCGACCAACATCTAAAGAAGCTCTCGCTAGATGGTTGGCTCAAGGGTCAGATTCAAAAGGCGGTGATCCTCAGCACGGCACGCATTGTCCGGAGGTTCCTCAGCCTGTGACCCTGACCACCGGTAGCTTGGGCCCTGCTCCGCTACCAGCGGATTAACTATTTTTAAGAATTTTTTTTATAATGTATTTTTAGTTTTTTTATAATTTACATTGTAAAAAAAATATTAAAAATAAGAAGGAAATTGAATAAAGAGATAATAATAAAAATCTTTATTTTTCTCCACAATCTAACTGACATAAAAGTATTACAATAAAAATAGTACATCATGTATATAATAGATTGTGAGAGACTGGTGTCTGAGCTAGGCGAGGAGCCTGTGTTACAGAGACCAGTACTCTCATCTCTCGGAGGATCCGTTTGTACATGCAATGTTTAGAAACACGCTTGGTTATTCAAACACATCTCTCTTCTCCGCTTTGGTGGAAAGTGTGGAAACCGAGCCTAACGCCCGTATTTACAAAGATTACTATGAGATCTCACAGTGAGAATGGACGCACAGGTGACACATGAACCAATCACGGAGCTCTATTCAACGCTGTGCATTCGATTTGCTGCTTCACTTAAGCAAGCATCGTTTGTGAATACGGGTGTAAGTCCATTATTCCCTTTTATGAAAAAAACTGGGCTTCAATAACTCTCAGCTTTGGTGGAAACCGAGCCCAACGCCTATATTCACAAACACAACTATGAGGTCTCACAGTGAGAATGGACGCACAAGTGACACATGAACCAATCACGGAGCTCTATTCAACGTTGTGCGTTCGATTTGCTGCTTCACTTAAGCAAGCATCGCTTGTGAATACGGGTGTAAGTCCATTATTCCCTTTTATTAAAAAAAACTGGGATTCAATAACTTCTTGACCGACTCATTCTCGGTCATTTCTCTACGTTTCGCATCCAATTAATAATTAACTTTTAAAAAAAATAAAACCGACTTCAAATGCGCGAACACAAAAAAAAACTAAAAATTAAAAATATTGCGTATAATAAAGTTCATCCCCAATTTTCCACCCTTGGGGGTGAAATATTTTCTTCAAATTCGCATGAAACCACCCTTTTGATAATACCTATTCAACAAAAAAATAATCGTTCAAATTGATTTATAATCGGTGGAGATATTGTGTATAAAAAAGTTCATCCCCAATTTTCCACCCTTGGGGGTTGTTTTTTCTATTATTAAATTTAAATGGGACCACCCTTGAGGTATTACCTATACGCCGAAAAATGATTTTTTCAAATCGGTTCATAATTGGCGGCGTTATCGCGTAACAAACATAGAAAGAAAAAAAACATACGGGTCGAATTGAGAACCTCCTCCTTTTTTTTGAAGTCGGTTGAAAAGTGGAAAGAGCTGCGCGAGAGACGCGCGCGCGTCTGATCTTGTGCCATTGACCCACTACGGGTTTTTGTTCGCATAACGGTCTGGCACACTTGATGTTTATTGATACAATGGCCGATGATTTTGGACTGCACATCGAAACTTGTCCCATTGTCGTGAGTAATTAAATATTTTAACAGTTATTCTGGACTGGACCGATTCGATTTTTTATCGAGTTGCAGCAGCATCGAGTCGATCGATGGAAACGATCACTCAGACTCGTCACGACAGTGATAGTTGTCAGGTTTCCGACTGCGACACTTGAATTTCACGCTTCACTCGGGTTCACTTATAAGTCACGTGGATGAGTGGTACCAGTTCAATGATTTACTAAAGCATTGATCACACGTACCGAGTAAACGGGCGAGACAGTAAAATGTTTACTCGGCCGAGAACACTGTCTCGCCCGTTTACTCGGTACGTGTGATCAAAGCTTTACGTTGATAGCATTTCAGACAATTCTTACTTCTCATAATTACAATAACTGTTGTAACTACCATGAGCCTAGTTGTTAATTAATATAACAACCAGTGAAGGTTAACTTAGTCATGGGAAATAGTTTCTTTGGCCTGCAAATAATGCGGAAGAAATTAAGACAAAAGCTAGCCTCTACAAACATTTCTTTGGCCATGGGACATTCCCATTAGTAAAAATTCGAACTAAAGGTATGCGTTTATTTTCTCAAACAATTAAATTTTTGACGAGCGGATGCACCTAATGGAGCTGAACGCAAACAATATCCGGAATTAAGGTTCGATTCATCAAAATTCACACGAAACAACAATAAATAACACGTTTTTGACCAGTAATCTAATATTGCCGTTTTGATCGGATTTAAACCTTAACAAAAGGAGGAATAATCGATTATACCGTTAAAATCCTTTATAGATCGTAATAACAGTAAAACGCTATTACGATTACAGATTGAGTTAACATTGAATCGAGAATCGTAGAACATTTCGTGGTTATCTCAATGTTCGTTGAAAAAGATTTCAACGCAAGATATGGAGTTTTAAACATGCTTGTTACGTAGTTACAAGTATTAATTTGTATGCTTTAAGCCACGTATTCATTAGGCAACATTTGTTGATAAACACTGTTTATAAACTGTTCATAAACAATGTTTCATCATCTCTGTAAACAGTTTATAAACAGTTCATAAACATAGGTGATGAAATATTGTTTATGATACGTGTTGCCGTGCTCCCCGCTTTACAAGCCAATGATCATTTATGCTTTTTTTAACCGTTATAAGTTCTTCTGTGTATAACTTTTATTCAAATTGTTTAAAGTTCAAAAGAGTCATTTCAGCCAATCATTTATTAATATCAGAAAATTGTGAAATACTAATAATAATAGGTAATCTTTAAACAGTCCACTGTTGTTTGTAGCCCCAAAGATACCAAAGTGCACGCTCTCTNTTGTTTGTAGCCCCAAAGATACCAAAGTGCACGATCGCACATTGCCAGCCACTGCCAGTCATCTTCTTGAGGTGTCGTTCCATCCATTTGGCATGATCTTCGTCTAATGAACCCCTTCAATCCTATTTTTTTCGGAATAGAGACATTCTAATTGTGTAGAGTCGCAAGACAATTAATTTTCTGTTTATAACAACGCGACTATGTGATCAGGAACATAGATATCTAGGTGTTCACAAAAGCCTAAGTGGTCACTTCCTCCTAAAATAAGGTGGTCGCCATTTTTAAACTAATTACAGTCGATCAAAGCAATAATTTGAAGCAATTTCCTCGGACTAGTATTACAAGCACGTGTTCGTATAACTGTTATTAGTTATTATTACACTATTTTTCGTATTTCTTGCCTCCAGGCTGTTATTTTGACTGTAGTGGGCAATCAAAATGTTTGTCTTTATGTTCTTTTTTTAAAAGCGGTATTGAATTTAAAACATATTAAAAATTATGATCAAGTTCGGGCTGGAAGACGTAGCGTGGGCAGGCCTCCTACTAGGTGGACCGACGATCTGGTAAAAGGTCGCGGGAAGAGCTTGGATGCGGGCAGCGCAGGACCGTTTATTGTGGAAAACCTTGGTGAGGCCTTTGTCCAGCAGTGGACGTTATTTGGCTGAAATGAACGAACGAGCGATCAAGTTCCAAATGTATGTTATTATCATACACACCTTGGGAAAGTTTGGATGAGTAAACAAAACTATTAATAATCTTCCGATTTCAATAAGTTGCCATGATAATTAATTCAAATTGAAAGATAAATAATGGAGTAGAAAATAAAACACGAAAGAACGCAATGAAAATAAACAGAAAAAGTTTCGCACTGATTACATTAAAATATGTTAATAATATTCCTGCAGTTTTCCGCAATAAAGCTGTTTAAAAGTACATCGTAGATTATAACACCGATATAACACTGCGGTTTGTCCGTAAACCAATATGAGTGACTCAACCGTCATACAAAACGTCTAAGGTGTTATGTTTCGTTAATTCCGCGCTACCTTTCTCACTTTTGTCGCAAATGGCGCAATATAAGTACAGTCAGATACTTTTTTTTGTAATGAGCCTGTATGCGTAATTATTTCTAAAGTATCTATTTTCTAGAAATGTTCGACTTTGTTGAAAAATGCTCTAACTTGCTAATTACATAATTTTAACTGAAATTAACTAACAAGATTTTCTTGAAAAATAACTAGCTCGAAATAAAATGTGAACTCTTCTGTGAANAAGCTATATTGGATAGACTATAGGGACATTGATCTAGGTGTTCACAAAAGCCTAAGTGGTCGCTTCCTCCTAAAATAAGGTGGTCGCCATTTTTAAACTAATTACAGTCGATCAAAGCAATAATTTGAAGCAATTTCCTCGGACTAGTATTACAAGCACGTGTTCGTATAACTGTTATTATTTATTATTACACTATTTTTCGCATTTCTTGCCTCCAGGCTGTTATTTTGATTGTAGTGGGCAATTAAAATGTTTGTCTTTATGTTCTTTTTTTTTATAAGCGGTATTGAATTTAAAACATTATAAAAATTATGATCAAGTTCAGACTGGAAGACGTAGCGTGGGCAGGCCTCCTACTAGGTGGACCGACGATCTGGTAAAAGGTCGCGGGAAGAGCCTGGATGCGGGCAGCGCAGGACCGTTTATTGTGGAAAACCTTGGGGAGGCCTTTGTCCAGCAGTGGACGTTATTTGGCTGAAATGAACGAACGAGCGATCAAGTTCGAAATGTATGTAGGAGTTATTATCATACACACCTTGGGAAAGTTTGGATGAGTAAACAAAACTATTAATAATATATCTTCCGATTTCAATAAGTTGGCATGGTAATTAATTCAAATTGGAAGATAAATAATGGAAAAGAAATAAAAACAATGAATATAAACAGATTGAAGAGTTTCGCACTGATTACATTAAAATATATTAATAATATTCCTGCAGTGTTCTTTATAATAAAGCTGTCTAAAAGTACATCGCAGATTATAACACCGATATAACACTGCGGTTTGTCCGTAAACCAATATGAGTGACTCAACCGTCATACAAAACGTCTAAGGTGTTATGTTTCGTTAATTCCGCGCTACCTTTCTCACTTTTGTCGCAAATGGCGCAATATAGGTACAGTCAGGTGCTTTTTTTTCTAAGAAGCCTGTATGCGTAATTATTTCTAAAGTGTCTCTTTTCTAGAAATGTTGTAGTTTGTAGAAAAATGCTCTGACTTGCTAATTACATAATTGTAACTGAAATTAACTAACAAGATTTTCTTCAAAAATCACTAGGTCTCCTCACTAATATGAACTCTTCTGTATACACCTGGCTAATGGATGTCATCTGATTTAATATTTTTCTTAATAATACAATATTATTGCTAATAGTTGACGTTAACAAGGTGTATGTGCATAATTTCGCACTTGACTGTACAATTATGCGACTCTGCAGTTAGGTAACCTGACCACAGACTCGACCAATACATTAAACATCGTATTACCGTTTTATGTTTGTTGGAAAACATGTTGTATATCCAATTACATAGTGTCTAATTTTAATTATGCCTTGCTAAGTATCGATTGGAAGTCAATGGAATGTTAATTCTATTATAAAAGGGATAGAAACTGTTTTTATGTGGTTCAAGTGGCTATTGATAATGGATCTCTGTGAGAATGAGATGCCCTGGATACGCGGATTTCCATGCAAAAAGGGTAATATTGCTGTACCTACAGTAGTAGGAATTTCTTCCATTGTGCTTGCAATAATTAGGTACTGAGTCTGACCATTATACTGCCTGAAAACTTTTTACAGCTTCTTGACCTCGACCACAAAAGTGGCAACTTGTTATCCTCCCATTAAAATCAAAGAATTTTGTGATGATTTTCAAATGATTTTAAGCCCTGTTAATTATGTCCGTCTAAGTCAGAAAACGGAGTTATTTCGAAACTTCCTACTTGTAGATCCCATAAAAAATACCTTCTAAGACCAAGGCTTATCACCAACCCAATAGTGTGTGAAAACATATTTTTTGACCTCGAACCTTTCCTTTCTATTGTCTAAGAACATTAATGCAGGAATTTCAACAGTTGTGTATTATACATCATCGGTAAGTGTTTTTGCTTGTTAGAAGCGATCACAGATTATCAGTTGCACCGGTCGATATCATTGTTGTTTTGTTTTCTCATGTAGCTATCGTGTTAGGTCAATTATAATTACTGATTGAACGGGAAGGATGCTTTTTAGTCGCATTCCAGCGATGTTCTTACAGTTTTGAGAATCAATTAATCTATACGATGCTCAAGAAAGATGATATGACAGTAATATTACTCGCTATTGTGCTTATTTTAGACATTCTTGAAAAAATGTTCATCGTCATCATCAAAATAGCTAACTTTCGCCTTTATAACATGTAGAATGTTCTAACTACTGAGATTCTTTCTTCAAATGACCTATGCTCTTTCAAATGAATCAGTATCAATGCAAAAAACCTATTATCATCGTATGACTTCGAAACATAACCATTAGCAACGTATCACTTTCCAACAACATGCAAGTGAAATAACTTGAAAGTCTAAATGACCAGTCATCACTCATCACTGATTGCAGTTTGAACGTACAAACCAACATACATAAATACACTTGTCATAATCTTTACATAATGCGTTGCTTTACTTGTCTGACTGATGAGTCTGACCTGGCAGAAACCAGAACATTACGGTGTTAATTACATTCAGTTGAGGTCAAAAAAATTTAACCTTATAAGGTTGCAGGTAGGCGTTGGATACAGACCGCTTCGTCTGGCCAATTTAGAAATCATTGGGGCAGGCGCTCAGATCATAGAAAGGAAAGCGGCAAGCCTATGTTCAGCAGTACACGGGTTCTGGCTGAAATGATGATGAGGTTAAAACAGATAATTTGTTCTACAACTCCTACTCTTTATTCGATTGAGTTACTGTTACTATATTACCTTATCTAAAGTATCTATACTTCAATACTACCTATACTTATATTATAAATGCGAAAGTAACTCTGCCTGTCTTTCTCACATTCACGCCTAAACCAATGAACCGATTTTGATGAAATTTGGCATAGAGATAGTTTGAGTCTCGGGAAAGGACATAGGATAGTTTTTATCCCGGTTTTTGAAACAGGGACGCGCGCGATAAAGTTTTTCTGTGACAGACAAAATACCACGCGGGCGAAGCCGCGGGCGGAAAGCTAGTAGAAGATAAAGTAAAAAGTCAATAATCTCATTTACTATTTTCTTTGTATAGTGTAGCAGTGCCTAGTCATACAAACGGCATAAAATCTTTACCGCTCATAAATTTTAAGTCTATGGCTATTCTATTGGCGACATATAATATCTATGTAACATCAACATTACATATTTTACATTACCAATTATAATAATGCTTTGAGTACGGGAATAATGTTACATACAGTTACGTTTAAAGAATGGTTTCCTGTTGCAGTCGTAAAGTATAGCAAGCAGACATAATAGGAAATCAATTAGCTGAAGCTGCACGATTTTAAACAATGTTTTCTAAATGGCTATAAAAGTCAGATACATTGTTTTAAGTTTTCATGGTCGATTAAATAAATATAACTTGTAGTTATTAAGTTCACTTTCGTAACTTCTACCTCTTAAGTTTGCAGATAGATTTCTTCGCTACGGTTATCATAAACTATTTTCCAGGATATGTCAACTTTTGAGATTAGATTCGATATAATCAGTTTCATTCATTCAGGATCCTGAATATACTCGTATAGGAGTTGAGTAGTGTCATAGTATAGTATGTTACGTCCATAATTCAGTGTATTAATTTTATTATTAAAGCTGAGTAGCACCATCTTACTTTAACTTTAATAAACGTCAAAAATAATTATGTCAAACTCCACAAAAAAATCGGTTATCTTTATAGTTACGGTTAAAGTGGTGGTGCAAGTCAGCCTAAAAGTATGTTAATTTTCCGAAATTAGAACAGCTGTAATATAGCTGTAAGCTATATAAATATTGGATCGAATTAAACCTAGACGTGGAGTCATGCAGTCTGTTGCAGTGTTGTTCATAACACAGACATTTGTTTACTAAAATAACAAAAGCACGAACTTGAATCACGTACCTAACACGTTTTACGATTGTCATGTTTATTAAACTACAGTTATATTATTATGAAATAGTACTAGCTAAAATTGTGCGTCGAATATTATTTGACTATTTTTGGAACCTTTGGTTGGAGCTATGTTACGAAGGAAGGATATCTTCTTCTTGTCATGTCGACAACAAACCTACACAGCGTCGGCCCAAAACTCCGCCACAAGAATGGCGTTGTCAGTAGCCTTCATTAAATCTTCCTACGTGCAGTTGTTTGGGCACGCAGGGCACGACATCATGTGCTTCGTCGACTGGGGAACAAAACTACACCTGCCCTCCAAATTTGAGGCATCCAAGAATCCCCACCTGAACAGATTGTCCTTACTACGGCCGACCTGCGTCCAACGAAGTAAAGTAAGGATATCGATAATCCTGGATATACATGGGCATTTCTCCACTAAATGGAAAATCGCTGTCCCAAACTAAATTTATGTAGTAAACCTTAAAATTTCTCAGGTTTTTGTATCAATACCGACATAGAATTAGGTATTCTTAGCATGACATAGCATATTTAGTAATTTCATCAACAGCCCTTTACAGTCCACTGCTGGACTATGAGCCTCCTCCACTATAGTGGAGGNACATAGAGTTTTGGAAGCTCATTTTGCTTGACTCAAATTTGGCAGAGAATGTCTTATTCCTATGGCATTGAGTTGCATTTTGTACTTGGTTTCTCTAAAATAGTTGTAAATAAATAAATAAATATCACTCAGCAATATTAATTAATTGTGATCTTATCCTATAGTTACTGAAAGAGATATCAATCTGAAATATTTATGTGACATGCAAACGAACTGTGGGCTAATTCAAATGCATTTGTCGAGAGTAGAAATCGTCTGTCAAATAATNGTATCTCAAACTCGATTCTAACTCCAGTGATTGGATGAATTTCAATATTAATCTAGAGCTATCTCAGGCTTGAATCTATTCTTGAGTGGAGATTGAAACTTATATCTCATTTTAATAATAAGACATACCATAATCTAGAACAAGCGGGTCACGTAAATAAACATGGAATAATCACTTCTATAGTATGGAAATTGTGGTATTCGCACCTATTACCGTCACTGCAATCTTATAACGGTCGTTACGGGTGCTATAAAACGGCTATCTGTCCTATAGTGTCTGTATATGAGTATTTGTTCTGTAAGCCGCGTAATTGTGATCACGAACACACGACCAGGTTCCTCGTCTTGATATACGACTGCCATTTTGCAATTATTTTGTCATGACTTAGTTGTATTATTTTGTCAAAATTATGCAGTACATTTTCATACTATTGTCTAGAATCTAGATATTTGTGATTATGATGACGGAAGCATTTATTATAGCAATCAAAGTATTATATTATTTACCCTGAACTCGCTTGTAATTTTGTAACTTTCACACAAACATCGAAATAGTTTAATCACTGTTTTAGTACATTTGAAATTGAGATTGAGACGTATCAGAGAGTGAAATGAAAACTGACTTACTTTTAAAATATGACTCTACCTATTATGATTAATTAGACTTGGACTAATAATTCGTTCAAGTACATAGGTACATTCCTCAAGTATGATTTAAATACAATATCCCCCTGTTGTATAGGCATCAGTGTGAGCCATATGTCTTCGACGTACAAAGAGAAACCAAAGCATTCGAAGCCAAAGTTCGCATCAAAGCAATACTTGGGATACGTTTATTGCTGCATCGAGAATCTTTATGATTTATTAGAGGTACAGTACAAAAACTTGCTCCTTTACTAAAGGGCCTAGTACTTATAATGCACGTTGGAATTAAATGGTATGATTTACTTCAAATGCCATATAAGTTAGCACATTTATTCAGCCACATCTTTCCCACAATTCTTGTATTTCGTATGAAGCATGAAATTTATAGGTAATTTTATTTATATTGCTGTTGTAAAACGTTTTACTCATAACGTTACATGTTTCTTTTAATTTTAATAGTCAACCTTTATTAACGTACATTCTAGTACAGATAGAATTATGTTTCCATTTGTATATTATGTGATTCTGATTGTTTTATTTTTGTTCTCAGGAACAATAATGGCGGTGCGATTATGAGGTTACCGGCAAACCACTTTCAGGTGAGTTTACAATGTAAATGTTATGCAGATACGTTAAGGCATAAGCACATAATGGGTTCATTCTTGCATTTAATCGACAGGCCGTATGGACGAACGTTGCAGTCAGTGTTGCCACACCGAAGGGTGTGCCAACGGACTCAAAAGGGGAATTAGTCTACTACCCACGCTTTGGCTCACGGAATAAGACATTAAATTATTTTGACGCGAACGCCTTGATGATTTAGCTGATCTACATTCCTTGTAAGGGTATGTGTAGGTTAAAGCAATCGATGTTTCTAACAAGAGCTAATTATTTACTGCGGCAGACAAACCCAGTTGGTGGCAAGGTGTTTTGTTGCAATATATTCCTTGTCTTGTTACGGACTTGGTCTAAATTTGAATAATGAGTTGATATAGCTGACAGTTTATGTTAAATTACATTTCAGAAGTAACTTATTTTTCCCCAACCAACAATAAGTCGTAAGAAATAAATAATGCCCGGGTGTACTGACATTTGAGATATTTCTTGTATGCGCAGTTCGACAGCATTGCCATTCAAAGCGGTGAAATGATAAGGTTGTAAATCGGTGCGTGCGCATGGAATGCAGAATCGAAGTTGCACAGATCTTCGCCCAGTTTCGAAATGTTCGATCGAACTTATGAAGAATAGTGAGGGCTATATCGACAGGTATCGATATTGAGAGTGCGTTTATTGAAACTAGACTCATTTTATCGATGCTGTCAAAGAGCGATATATTCTTTTAAATAAGGGTTTCGGAGGCAAGGTATGTAGTTAGTCCCGAATTCCCGATCTGCTCTTCAATAGTTCTCGCAGGGAAAAAGCTTAATTTTTTGTCAGAGAGCCACAATATACGAGTAAATAGTGATAGAGTCGAATGGTTTAAAATTATTTACCATCGATACCTGTACTATCATCGATGTAATCTGACAAGCCACATCTCTAATCTAAACGCACCTTTTGTAGTCCATTGGGCAACTCTTGGCAGCTTTAAAGCCTACTTTGTTGCAGGTTGTTTATTGGCGCTATTTGCTGTCATAAACGTCGAATTTAAAACAACAGTGTCGTACATATTTATGGAATATTTATGATTTACGATAGGAACAATTCAAAGGTCCAACATATGACTGTATCCGCATTGAATTGGAATTTTCTGCACGTTGAATATGTTATTGGAATTTCATGACAGTCGTGAGAAGTGTATGTGTTCCTCATAGATCCAGGTGTATGATTTGTTGTTAGGTTTGGTACAAGCGTGAAAACATTTGTTCTAGGTCTAGGGGATAACTTAGTCACTGCCTAAGGTATGGGAGCGGCTAGGGTTGGCAAGTGTGGCTTTTTACGGTATTGTCCGACCAAATCATGTTACGGGACTATTCCCACCTCTCGTTCCCACCACTGCAACACCTGTGTAGCCAGGATCTACAGCTTGACCGCCACAAAAACCCAACCAATGAAGGTTAAGTTTGTCCCGGGGGAAAGTTAAACTGTCATTGGACCTNACAATAAGCCGTAAGAAATAAATAATGCCCGGGTGTACTGACATTTGAGATATTTCTTGTATGCGCAGTTCGACAGCATTGCCATTCAAAGCGGTGAAATGATAAGGTTGTAAATCGGTGCGTGCGCATGGAATGCAGAATCAAAGTGTTGCACAGATCTTCGCCCAGTTTCGAAATGTTCGATCGAACTTATGAAGAATAGTGATGGCCATGTCGAATTGTCGGCAAAAATCGATATGAGAAAAAAAAATTAGAGACCGTCTCTTGATGAGATTTCTTTCTACAATTTATCGATGTCTTTTTTCTTTCTAGTCTAGCAGAAATATTCTGAAAATACTGTTTTCGAGACAAGGGAGTCCCGTCCTGCGGATCTTGTTAAAAATAGAAACATAGACTCGCTTTCACTTTCCTTGTAATAAAATCTGTTTTTAATTTTATACAAGAGTTCTCGCACAAAATAATATATTGTAAGAGCCATATGTATACGAGTAAATAGTGATAGAATCAGATGATTTCATATTACTATCGATATACTAACAGCGACATGTAATCTGACAAGCCACATCCCTGATGTAAACGCACCTTTTGTAGTCCATTGGGCAACCCTTGGCAGCTTTAAAGCCTACTTTGTAGCAGGTTGTTTATTGGCGCTATTTGCTGTCATAAACGTCGAATTTAAAACAACAGTGTCGTACATATTTATAGAATATTTATGATTTACGATAGGAACAATTCAAAGGCCCAACATATCACTGTATCCGCATTGAATTGGAATTTTCTGCACGTTGAATATGTTATTGGAATTTCATGACAGTCGTGAGAAGTGTATGTGTTCCTCATAGATCCAGGTGTATGATTTGTTGTTAGGTTTGGTACAAGCGCGAAAACATTTGTTAGGTCTAGGGGATAACTCAGTCAGTGCCTAAGGTATGGGAGCGGCTAGGGTTGCCAAGTGTGACTTTTTAATATACAATTAATGTCTTGTCCGGCCTGTCCGGTTTTTTATTTGGCTGCCGCGCCAGGCGCCACAGAATAATATGAAGCGCACGCATCTTTAGTTGGGCAACCGATGATGATAGTACTCACTCGTGAGCTATGACACTAATTGATCCCCCCCACTTTATGAACTTTTTGTATAATTAATTAGATTTCGTCTACTGTATATAAAATATTTGCATGCATTCTTTGATTTGACCTATAAATGCCTAGATAAATCGTACAATCAAATAGCATCCAAAAGGTAGAATCAGATCTGAATTCGAGCAGTAAGTAGCCGAGAAAGGATATCACAAGTGCGACCGTTAAATCTGGATGAAAGTTGGACTTTGGATTTATGAGTCATCCATTACCTGGAGCTATTAATATCTGTAATACACGATCTGTAAGGCTTTTGTTGCCAATAACATTAAAATTAAATATTTCCTCAATGCTAATAATAACCTTTATTGAATTAGAGTCGTGATCTTGTAGTGGAGTCTAAATTACCTGACTATGATTATGATGATGATGATCAATAAAAATGGCTATTTATACAAATATGGAAATAATTCGAAGAGTTTTAAAAATCTAATTAAACACGATGTTTTTCGACAATTTCTTAACGTTTAGGAGTGTATTTATTTAGTTTTGTTTTACATTTAGAAGTGTTAATTCGGATTCATTGTAAGTTGATTACCTCTGGCATTAGTACAGCTTGTGTACACTAGGAATAAGTTGCGGCAGCCTAACTTAAAACGCCTTTTGAATCACTAATACGAATCCACCATCAATACGCACATTTGACGATACCGTTGATCTTTACCGTTCGACGATGTTTCTTTGACATGCAAACATTTTATGGCTAACAAATATTGGATTGGCTAAAATTGGTGATTTATTTACGTTTCGGTGACAACTGGCCAGTGGGTGACATTCAAAGACTATCAAGAATAGGGAGACCATGTTAATCTGATCAAAAGTTGACAATATTGGATATGGTGCCAATTAACAGAAATATAAAACAAGGTGTGTTTACCATAGTTATGGTAATAGCTGTGTTAGCTAGCAATAAACTTACAACAATAAATATACTTCGCTAATGTCAATGACCACAAAGTAGAATGCTCATTTACTGCAAAACTTGGTTATACATGCTAAAAACGTACGAACCATACGGGCAGAGACATAAATTCTAAGTTTATTCATGTGGCATTTAGCTGATTAAATAACATCGTGTTTCTGATGTCATAGGTCAGTACAAAAATATAGCAAACAAACCTGATTAATTACAATGTTTATGCGTTAACAAACGTCTTCATCAGATTCATCATGTCCATTGACCATTAAAACGTCAGTAGGCAAAAATACAAGAGATCAAAGATCGGCTCGAAATAAACATTCTTATGCGCAATGACATTTGACTTGGACCATTTGATTTAGATAATCATTGCACAACCTGCGTGTTTGACCGGTTAATGAGCGCAAAGTGAACGTGGATAATTTGTGGTCAAACAAAAAAATAAACAACTGGAAGTTGCAAAACACTGATGCGTAATGTACAAGTGTAATTATCATTTCAAACATAGGTTCCACAAGATACTACAAATCTTCTAATCCCTTTTTATCCCAAACTTAAAAGGGTTATAAACATCGAAAGACTCTTCAGGGACTTCTACCATCGATGTAAACTAACCTGTCATGCAATTGGGAGATAAATTCAAAATCCCATCGACTGTATAAGCACTGACTACAATACCGTTAACAAAGGACTCATATTATTATTCGAATGACTCTAAATTTTAGCTATCGCCCATACCGTAAAACCGCTGGAAGACGCATTGTGAATATTGTGATTGCTTAGAACTCGATTCAGTTCAATTACTTCCAGACCTCTAGGCGTTGAAATGTTTTAGCTAACCACTGTTTATGTTCCATAAAATAACCATTATTACTGTATAGAATCATCAAACGTGTCAGTCTTGATTTAGACGTCTTACTGCGTTGCGTAAATCAATTTACTTTCTAGTAATCCATCAACTTCTTGTTTCCCCGACCATTGATTCGTTGCTAACGTTGTACTTGGCTTGTAATGTCAATCAACATTGTATCTACTACTCTGTGAAAATAACATAGCATTCCGTATTCACAAATTCAAATGCTGCTGATAAATTCGCAAAATCTTCTACTGTTTCTAACCGGTATATTGGTTTTACCTAAATAATTGGCTCATTGACTACCAAATCATCGGCCACACGTAATTCTACACGGTACGCTGAAATCGCATTAAATCTTCCAGGGCTACACGGCCCTTTGCAGCTAATAAGGTCTTTACAACGACTCTACAACAATTCCACCGGCGCGGGCGCTTTGAAAACATTAGACGCGCCGTTAGGTTTTGCTGAAGATTTCGAGATTGAAGTCAGTATTCGCCTAAGAAAATCGGATTGACAATAATATCCATTAGTGTCCGACCGAAACTAGTTTTACGACCGAAACCGAAACCGAAAACGAATTTCGGCAACGGTGTCTATTTCGGCCGAAACCGAAACCGAAACCGAAACTTCCTTACAAGGCTCATATTTTGAGGGAAAAATAAAGAAAACGTTATTATAATCAGTCAGTCTTTATTGTTTTCTCTTTAAATCACATAGATTTTCATGGTAAGACAAGTGTAGTTTCAAACCAGTAATAGTTTGCCTTCTAGGCTCGGAACTTCCTAGTGAATATAATTTATTGCACTGTTCACTTAGCTTTAGATAAATCAGATGGTTGGATCGCCTTGTCAACAATTCCAGCTGCATTTTTTTTGTCTGCGTAAATATGACAATATTCTCAGCTTCAATGGCTGCCTCTCTCGCTTCGACGCAAAGTCAGAATTCTCTCTACCCTTTTTTCAATTCTAAATGATCCCAACTCTCCTTCATATCTTAAGTCTCAGTTTAACCTTCTCAGCTCTACGCACTCACGTCAGCTCCGCTCCTCCAACAAGTCCGTTCTTTCCACTCCTCTTCACCGAACTGGTTTTCTCTCCGACTCCTTCCGTCTCCAGGCCATAAGGCTCTCCCGAAGTGCGCGCGGAGTTCCCGCGTGCTTTGGAGAGAGGACCCCTTGAAGGGGTCTGTAGAGCGAGGCTGCGGCCGTTGCGTGGGGGCAGGCATGCGAACGATTCACCGACTCGTATGCTGCCCCACTAAGCGCTACCAGAGGGACCCGACTGGTTTTTAGTAAGTAGGCCTTGCCCTTCAGGCGAGGAGAGCCCCACATAACTCATTGGCTCCCCCGGGCTGGTGAGTTTATATATATAGTGCAGTTTCATGCATTTTCCAGTCGATAAAAAAAAAAGGCCATAAGGCTCTGGAACTCTCTGCCTGAAGAGACCAGGCAAGCGTCTAATAAGTTTTCTTTTAAAAAATCTGTCAACCACTTCCTTCAAATGTTTTCATCTTCATGAATTGTAATTTCAGTTTAACTCAATCATATTCTATTCTATTATTTATTGTATATTTTATATATTATTTATGTATTTATGTAGCATGTTTGTTTTTTTTTCTCTCTTTGAAGTACCTACCGCCAAACAAATTTCTTTTCTGCTCAACCCAAAGGTAAGCTGGTCGAGAATGCTTTAGTGCATTGAGTTCGCCTTAAGTACAAATTTATTTTGGCATTAAAGTTTTAATAAATAAAATTGGCTCTGATCGGATTCATTCATTCATTCAACGCGCCGAACATGACCGATAACAGCGCGGAAACTCCCGAATGCACATTCGGTTTCGGTCGTAGTTTCGGCAAGTTTGCCGCCGAAAACGAAACTAAACCGAAACTCGTATTTTTACCGAAACTCAACCGAAAACGAAACCGAAACCGAACATTCGGTCGGACACTAATATCCATCCAACTTAGATGTTGATCAAATTCTAATAAACCAATCAAAAATGATAAAGTCTTCAACCAAAATATGACAACGAACGATTTCGTAGAACTAAAATCAATTGCATAACCAATTGATATCTGTCGGTAATTTAAGTAAGACGATTTTCTGTGTTATCTTCAAAGTGCGTGTAATTATATGATCACAAATAAAAATGTCTCTGAACTTTAATTTTTTTGTGTTTACAATCGCACAGAATTGTCTCCCCTGCGTTTCCATTTTCAAGTTACTTTAAAATAACGGTATGATGATTCCAGTGCTGCCCCCATTCTGCAGTGATAATACCTTTGTTACACAACACACAGTCCACTCGGGCAGGGAGCAAAGGGATTTTATAATTGGATCGATAAATTGATTCTAGAAATTGATCGTCTACACCGGGGCGGGCTGTCGTTGGGTAATTGAAAATTGAAGCGGATATCGTTATAGTTTCAATTATATCATTTGAAATCAACATCTGGGTCGGTATAAAAGGTTAGTGTATTTGAATTGCACTCTTTGGTTGCGTTTATGTAAGAGACACCTATTTAACGAAATTGGGTGCACTCTCGTTGAATTGACCCGTATCATCGATTATTTTTCTTATAACGCCTTCTGTCACAAAAAGTGATAGTGCTCTGTTGATAAAACTCGATTACAACGAACTGTTGACATCTACCGTTAGTCCAAGAGTTACCTACATTTGTGTCATAATATATTTTATTACACACGTATATCGTGGGAGTAAAGCTGGATCTTCAAAACTTTTGTGTCTGAAGATTCGCATCCTCGTTCTCAAGGCTTACATTATGAAATCTAATATATGTTCGTTCAGCGTGTGTCAGTATACGTCGTCTCTACAATCGTATCTTTTGTCTCTGTCAGGGACCGCCGTCATCAATTCTTTCGCTGCCACTCTACATCTCTAGTCTATTCCGACTTGGCTCCGTTTCATATATTTATCTGTATTCCTCACATGTTTAATGCCCTTTTCATTTCCTCATGATATTCCCGTGCATTTTCAAAGTTCATTCAGACTTATGTTCGTTTGAAGTACTGTTTTATTTAGGAGTTAAATTCTTTAGGCATGTCAGCGTCTGATTGATATATCCTTTGGTTATCGTTTGTTAACAATCTTAAAATTGATTTATTATTATCATTACGTGAACCTTGAATACTTAGCTGACATTGTGCAAGCGCCGATTGTTTGTCTAAATGATTACTATGAAATCAGCCATCAACCGTTACTATGGCACGATCGATGGTTGACTCAACCGTTATAGTTTCGTCTCGTCTTGACGATTCATCTACCTGTTTTTAATTACGACAGCTACGAAATGGTTAATGACCCCTATTTCGATGTTTCTTTGATTTCCTATGCATATTCAGATCGTTCCAGTATCTAAATGATACTGAGTGTAGGGAACCGTTAGTGTCGAGTGTTTATAAAGATATCTCCCCGATAGTGTATATTTATGCGTCAGTGTACCCGTATACCCAGTTTACGGCGTGGTGGGTCACGCCGCGATCTGACCGACTGGAAGAATAGTTCTATGATTTAATCTAGAAATGTTGATATTGAAATACGGCTTATACATCTGAAATATTTACAGCAAGTTCGAGACTCAAAAGAACGAATTCGCTAAAGTTTAATCAGGTTGTAAAAAAACATTATATCCAAGACAAGACGTAATGGAATGAGTCACCGATGTCCCCAAATCGAATCGAACATTAAATCGTCGACCCGTAATGCCGTAATATAAACAATAACGTGTTGATTTATCGATATCGATCAATAATAATTATGTATATTGAAGCAAAAAATCGAGAATAATTGGCACGATTGGCTTCGATTTACGCAATCAACCGTTAACAAGACGTATAGTCGGATGCAAAAGAATAAGTTTACTCGCAATGAAATTAAATGCTGTAATTCTGCAGTAAGTGGGACGGCCGTGTGATAAAAATTTGCATATTGAAATGTTTCTTTTTGCTTTAGTTCTTTAAAGGCGACTGTACCTGGGATCCAGATAATACTCAGTGTAAAAGTGTTTGTACCGTAATCGGTTGCATTACACAACGACCAATGAAGATTGAACAATCAACTTTCTTTCACCAACCTCTTTTATTAAATTTGCTACTAAATAAGTAGGCATACGCTTGATTGATTCTGTACAAAGATAAGATTGTCTTGTTCTTTAGTAACTTATTGGTTAATAATAAATTAGTATTAGTCAATCTATCAGACAAAAAATAGGATTCAAAACGGATTTACTAGCAAGTTGCTAAATCCCATCATCATTTGTCTGACCTTTTCACCTAAATTACTTCTTGGACATAGTAACCTTGTCTGGTAACTACCTATCTAGCTTATTTGTTGGTAAATAATCCCTGTGTCGTGATGATCAAGCTCCACCAAGCAATCAATCATTTCGAACGGAGCCGATCAGTTTATTGGCCGTAATCAGTGACACGACACGACCGATATACAGTTTTTTCTTCGAAAAGTCGCTTTGGTTTTATAATTAATGCCGCTTACTGGCCCAACGAGTATTTGCGTCCCAAATTTGGAACAACCTGTACACTGGACCGAAACGACTCGTGGGTACCATTTATGGCACCCAACACGTGTTTTCATACTATATTCGTTGCTGTATAGTGAATGAACCAGTTTTTGTTTGTATAATTTTGATAAGCTCTACAAATCATGTGCGTGTCAATCTGGAGATTGCTAAATCGTGGCCCTTATGAGTGTGGTCATAAGTTTGGTTTTTATAACGGTATTAATCAGTGTAAAACAGCCGTATTATCAGTGTAGGCGTTGCTAACACAGCTTTAATTCTGAAATCAAGTATCTTAGATTATTGTATAAATCTTAGGTTAACTACAGACCGTTAATCTTAAGATCAATAAAATTACCGCAGAACGTAAGACGTAACCTAAATCTGTGATGCTAAAATTCGCTGCAGGCGATCCGATGAGAAAATTCCCGAGTAACTGATTACCCGTAACTGTAAAACGGAACACATCTGACGAATTCATTGACCATCAAACTGATGGCGGGCCTAAACTTATCTCTAAACGGGCATCGTATGGCGATGCGCATAGATTCCCTCGATAACACCGCTAAATTCCAATCGTGGCCGTTTCGATAACGATACGAAACGATCTCGATTGTCCAGTCCCGCTAGTGCGGGTCTATCGTTAAATTATCGCTCACGCTTTGCTACCGCGGCGCTCCCTGGCTCGGTGATAACGAGTGAAGTTAGCGAAGTGACACGATCGCGAGTACATCTTGATGTTCTTAGACTTTTCGGCGAAGATACTGCTTTTTTGAGGAATTCAAATTTCGGATTAGTATTATTAATTGGTCAAATTGTCATATGCCTTAAAAATGGTTGTATTTTTCGTTAAATTATATGATTATTAAATTATTTCAGTAGAATGCGTTCTTCATCAAGCATTAAGTTTACTTCCTGAAATCGTGATACTTGAAAACTACCAATTTTCATAAAACATCGGTTAGTCTTGCTTCAGTTTCAAACACATTTCACGAGGGATAGGTTAATTATTTGGGGTATTTTTATCAAACTAGTTTCTGTTTAGTTACATCGTGCGTTAAAATCTACGAGATACGCGATTCGAAATTAAGGAGGAACCGTAAGGTAGAGATGGACGTTACCGAAAAGAAGAAGAACCTGAATAAAAAGTTATTCCTACAAAACGTATTGGGAGCATTCGCCACAATCGAAGAGGCTTTACTTTGCTAAAACAAAACAATGCTGGTCAGGTTTCCAGTGGGCGAACCTGTTAAAATTGGCGTAAACAACCTCAGTTATCGCTGACGTTACGGACTTTGTTTTATTAGCCGTTACGCCTCCGTTGATTCGTAACGTTGATCCATTAATTCGTAACGTTGGGCCGGTAATTTGTAACGTCCCTGTTAATTTATATTACGCCGGTGATAACCGTTAGATGTTATTTGATCTTGGAACGTTGGATTACCACCGCGGCGCGGTCACGTAATATTGATAACGGAATCATTTTAGCAGCTTGTCATCGTGTGACTCGTAATGGGAATTAAAGTTCTTTTGAATAAGCTCCGAGAAAAGAAATGACGTTGTTGAGCATCGTTGGCATTATAAGATAAGTAGGTATTACACAATTTTACAAAGTTTTTTTTTACATTTCTGCAAAAAGTTGCTCGAATTCGCAAGAGCTTTTATGTCATAACTGTCTTGCCTAACATTTGACATAACTATCGCTACTGTCAAAACGTCAGATTTAAATTGATTGAAATTTTACTACTGACACTTATCGATAATTATCAGTGTTTAATCCAAAAGTAGTGCAGTCGATTTCATGGTACATTTAAAAACAATTAAATAACTTTTTTCTTTTTTAATTTGGTTGTCGATTAGAAATTGAAACTTTATTACTTGACTGGTTTTTGAATCGGCGAGTGTTCAATTGCTCGAAACCAATTTCAAATCGCTCTAGTGATCGTAAAAGATTTATCAATCCTATGATTTAGAAGAGATTATTTACTTTTTTTTACTTTTATTTACTTGGAGGTAGGCAGTTCTAATTTAAAAAAAAACTTACTACTCATTTCATTATTATAGAAACAGCTTTAGACTTTATTACTTATTACTTACTTACTTAGTAGGTTGCCTTTTTTGCTCTACGACTACGACTGAGAGAGATGATTAAGCAAGGGTTTTCTCTATTTCCTAACACCGTTTCCTTATCCTTATTTTAATGTCTACTCATAAGTCACCCATCATTCTCAAATTAGTCATACCTACGGATATTCGTATTTCTTTTTCTAAGAAATCGAGGCAGGCTCTTAGTAGATAAAAAACATGGAGGTAGAGTACATTATACTTCAATATAAAGTGGTCGTACAAGTGCTTTTTTACAACGTCAAGTACCCAGTCAAGCGGTTGAGTGTTGAATGTTATTTTACTGCATCACTAAACAGATTTTGATGGAAATTCAACATGAGTACTACAGATTACTAGTTTAAAAAGCTCGGCAAATCTAAGCCATTATTCCATATTATCCCTACAATTTTGAGGTGATTAGCACAAAAGGCAAGTAACAAACCACTTGTTACACGTCGGCCCTCATTTCCTTACGTGCATCATAATTGCATATTCAATTCGAGATTTGCATTTAGCGGGACTTCGATGTAAATCGTTGTATACATGCGCTTGCGCCGGGATGATTCACACGGCNCATGATTTGAAATAGTAACGTTTACTGTACAGACAGCGAGCATGATTCTAAATAACGAGCAAGTGTGTGTAAGGTGCGTAGCCAATAACATACTGTGGTTAGATAATATGTGGATGTGTTACGGTAAGAATGAAATGTTTGTGAACAATAAATCTGTGAATAAAAAACAATTGCCACATGCCTGAAGTAAAATCACTTGCGAAAGGATTACATGAGGGACAAACTTGACCTTCACTGGTTGGTTATTTGCGGTCAAAGTTTAGGTCCTGGCTATACAGGAGTTGCAAAGGTGGCAACTAGAGGTGGGAATAGTCCCGTTGCGAAAGAATTGACTGAATGGATGATGTTTTTTGCCGTTTTTATAATGGTCAGAAGATCACAAGATCAGAAATTCAGAGTCAATAAAGAAGCAAATATTTGATCATAAATCTGAAATGAAATCATAAAAGTTACACCTGAAATAAAACAATGAACAACACTTAGGTACTGTGCTAGCATAGTGCCAGCCAATAAAACTTTAATTACAGATCATAAACAAATAGTCTCGATTACTTCTGTTCTTAATTTTATGAAGGCATAAACGTATTAAAGGTTATAAGAGATATTACGATTAAATAGATTAAGGATTTTGATTAAACTCCCAATTCGATCACGATACTGCGACATACTGACTCGAGTGTAGAATGTAAATACGCCGCTTATCCTCTGAAAGATATCGTGTCTCGTTTTGCATATCGCCAACGAATATCTAACGTTCCTGGCTGATCAAATATCTAATGAATCAATTGGCGATTTGATTTTGTTCCTTGTGGCCTTATACCATATGCAGAAGAGATAAGGTTGCATAATGCAAGTTACGTGTGCTGCAATGTTTTCAGCTTTCAATTTTAGGGATTTTCATTTCTTCTTAACACCCTGCCTCTTACAACAACTAGTCACAATCTCGTCACTTCATGAACCGCAATAGTGACTTAGTTTCTTGCGCTGCTTCTTCTCAGCACTAGCCCATAGTGGTAAGTTAATACTTAGACGTGTAAAAGTGCTTTTTGAAAGCGTATTTTCCATAATTCTAAAAACCAAAAGCCCAAAGACCAACTATTTAGTTTATCATTTTAGAAATTCAGGTTTTAGATTTTACACTATTTGATCCTACTTATTGTGTTTGTAATATAAATAGCTATACGAGATGATTAGTTGTACAACGAGGAATTCTACGCCGTTACCTAAATATCCCAGTGAAACTGTAGAAACCAAACTGGCCAGATTTTCACAACTACGAATAAATAATAAACACTACACTATCCTTTTGCATAATCTAGCTACAATTAACCGCAAATAACTTCAAGATACCAGTAACTTTCTTGTAAATTATATGCAGAAACAATTCCGCCACCATTTTATTTTATTTTATTTTATTTTATTCAGAAAACAAACAGCTTACAAATATATAAATTGCATAGATACAGTGTAGTTGGTCAAAGCCTATAGTTTTCACCTCTATATAACCAACATTTGCATTGTCAACACCTGTGAAATGTATAGCTTAGCTTTTAATCCGATCCTTTTTAGTGAATCTAAACGGGCTTAACCGCACGCCTACATAGCAAAGTCGCTCTATAAATCCCACTTCGTTATAGACTCCGAAGGACAGGTGGGTCCCCGACGTTTTCCTGTTACTCTGACATAATTGTGCTTCAGTCTTCCACATACCACTAACGGTCCCACTAATTAATACCGTTTCGAAACCAGTAACAACTAGATTTCAAGATCTGTAATTACAAACAGCAAATACCTTCGCATTCCTAGAGATTGACAAATGGATAGTACCTCCTCAGTTACCACCTTTGCGATATGATAATCCATTGACGATAAGGCAATTCCATTCCTCGCGCATATAAGGCGATTATATAAATCTCCCGTTTTTGTCTCTCGATATACGATCACTATAAACAAGCTGGGAAGTCTACCAAAAGGCGTAAGAATTAATTCAATGGCTAGACAAACTAACCAAATAACGTTTCAGACCAATCCCCTTTTTCACTTAGCGCATATTTATTGACGTTTCTGAGGCAATCAGTATGGTTTATGACGCCGTTTGTCTGGCATTGGGAACCAGCATCGGCCCGGGCCTACAATGGTCTTCAGCTAAATAATGCTGATTATGTATAGCCGGTTGTCTAGTATTTGCGATATGCCATAGGCGTAGTCAATTCTCACGGTTGATTTTGATAGGTAAAACGGGATATCGGTGCTTAGGATCTATGCATATTGGGTGCGATTTAAGGTGTTAGCACGTGCAGGCTATCTAGTATGAATGTACAAGAATGCAGCTTTTAAAAAGATGTATAATTTGAAGTGTTCGAATTCCAATTGGAAGATGAATCTGTCCCTACCTCAGATCATCTATGATCTGAGGTCCCTACTGACGTTTCGGGCTATCGCTGTTTCTCTGTCAGCCATCTTTTTGGGTGAGAGGAAAATATGGATAAGTTTCATTTTGGGAAGCAGACTTAAATTGTCTTTTTTGTATCAATAAGAGCACATTCTTGCAAAAGTATACTCACTTTTTAGAAAATCATTAACCTGTATAGAATTTGTGTTCAAGATAAAGTAGGTACGAAAGTAGCTATAGGATATAGGATCGTGCAAAAAACAAGTTGCGCCACAATCTGTAACGCCCTTTACTATCTGTAAATTGGCACAGGCGTTTTCAGATAATGTTGTAGAGGATAATGAACGGGTCTTTCTAAGTGTTGAACTATCGAGATTTTAAGGTTAGATAGGTCACTCGGATGCCAGCTCGATACTCATTAATCTGGCTCTAACTATTAGATCGTTTAGCATTGCTCTGGCTTGGGTGGAAACGGTCTTATCAATGGGATCGGTTGAGGCGATTAAGTTATAAACATGGCTGAACAATATTACTGATAATTAATCAAAAGGTTTTGTTCGTTACTTTCACTTTCAGTTGAGTCTCTAAGTTATTCTTATAAGTGAATAAAAAAAATGGAAGCCTAAAATAAGCAATGTAAATAAACTGACTTTAGCGTTGCCGGTATATAAGTTAAAGTATACATACAAATACTGTCTTATCAAAGCACAAGCCAAAAATCTTTGATAGTTTGAAACCAAAGAGCAAATGGTGTCTCTTTTTTTACTTTTATAACTAAGTTAATGTATTTCCATAGGTACTACAAAACAAGTGACTGTCGCTGTGAGACTGTGGTTTGCCAGTTTCCCACTCGCTATGGTTTGTAATAAAATATTTACTGTTACCACTAATAGTTTGCCCCTACATGGAAACAGAAATGCGTTCGTCTATTTTTATTCATATTCCTAGTGCGGGTCCATTGAATATGCATTTCTGTCGCTTCCAACCTCATGATATGATTCATACCCTGCCCAAGTCACCGTGTTTGGTTAAGACATTTAAACTGGGGGACTATTCTGAATCGATTCGATGTATCGTTTCTTGCATGCAACTCGGTAGCTAGGACTTGAACCTACCACTATCGATCACTTTGAGATTGTCTGCCACTTTTATGAAAATTGTTTTCTGTAACGCAAATCGACAGCATATCATACCATCCAGCTTGTTACTGCATCATCAAAGGTTCATCATCATCATCATTTCATTCATAGGACGTCCACTGCTGAACATAGGCTTCCCCCAATGCTTAAAGCTTAAAGCAATAATATCCTGATTATGCCATTTTATACAACAAAGTGGAAATCACGATTTATCAATTCAGTCATTAACAATTTATTTATCGACCGAAATCACTCACATTTTTCACAACTTTTGAGTGTAAGAAAGGAATTTAAAATATAATTTACCCAAGTAAATCGCACGAAAACCATTTAGCATGGTAGGACTTGATTTGAAACCATTGTATGAATTCTCCTTATTACCATAGAAGCGGGACAATACATATTGTGTGTGTACTGAAATAAATTACATTCATTCAACCATTCAACTACCCTTATGCTTGCGATTCGACAGGTTTTCATTCGCAAAGATTTACGACTGTGAAATAGAAATAATAGTAGCTTTGAATAAATGCATCGGCTTATTCTGTTTCAATTAATTCCTTGATCAAATGCGACTTTCTATATTAAAGTTTTCCCATGGATTTAGTTCTAGATAACGTTCTAATAGTATCTTAACAATACCTTTTGTATGACCTTTTTGAAGCTGATATTTAGATTGCTTCATATTACTAACCTATTTTGCTTTGCTGTTTCAATAATATAACTTAAGATTGTCGTTTCATAACAATACTACGCTCCTTTGAATTTACGGTGCTTAAATAATTTAAACTCGCGAGAAATTGATTTTATTTGTAATGCAACAAATGTGGAATTTAATTAATTGTTGTTAATTAATGAACGTGCGTGACTCTACATGGCTGTAAAGATACTTAGATTGGTTTATTTGATGAGTATTAGTTGTGTCATGGGTGCTCAAACTCTAGAAAGGCAAACATAGAGTTGGTCTTATTATTTTTGAAATTGTCTTTGATGATGTGTAAAAGTTATAATTCTTGCTAAGTCATTGGTCTACGTCTCTCATTATTATGTTGTGATCATCTCTTATCATAATGTCATCGTTTAATAGCTGTTATGCAGCTTGTTTTACGGTAAATGAGTTTCTTAGACTAATGTCCGTTTTCACCATCAATCCCTAATTTTTAAGTGACCCCTATGGTAACACATAACAGGAATATTGTTTTTATAGGGGTCACTTAAAATTAGGGATTGATGGTGCAAACGGGCCTAAATCTCTAAGTCGAAGAAGACCTACATAATTTATGCTTCTGACATGTGCACGACAGCTGATGTGGCGTAGCATATGCGATACGTATTCGACTCATGGCATTTTAACGCGCACAAAAACGACTCTTATTCGAGCTCTACGCTTAGAGTTGATCTATAACAGTCACGAATGTTGAGAACAGCTGAGATATGCCACATAGAAGTTACTGGTGATGGTGGGCCCAGCGGGAGGCAATACTCATTGGCTGGAGCCTAACAGGCATCTCGAACAATTATCGTTATAATACACGGCCATTTGTCTAAAAACGTAATTAGATGTGGATTTACTGTATGTGTTTGGAGGTCCATTTGTAAAGCAAACCTGTATCGAAATTGATTATTTGTCGAGGAGCTTTTGAAGGCGGGAGTAGTGATCATCCATGATCGGGCAATGAAGAAAAAGCGGGTCAGAGCTAAATGTGTGTTTATTGATATGTATGATGATAATGTAGAGCTTAGAATGTTATCCAACTTTACAAGTTTAATCTTATCTTGTAGGAAAGACATATTTGGACTATGTAGCTTGAAGGCTTTCTTTTGTCATGTGAAATATTTGTCTGCAAAGCGAATGTCAATTGTTTGTTAACTTTGTTACTTCATTTTGTCTGTTTTACCTTTTTGGCTTCAGTCTTCAGCTTGCAAATTCGCTTTTTCAGTCTGTCTTTTCATTTGCATTTCTCTTCAAAACTCTATGATTTTCATCCCTCACCTCCTTTCGCTTCAAAAAGATAAAAAAAAGCTCTTTCTGTGAATTGTAAATAATTCTGCTTCCACCGACGTATTTAACTAACATAACGTAACGAATAGCAGCTATTGCAGCGCTGATTGTCTCAACAAGAAGCAATTACAAAGGGAAATTATTGTATATTCCTGGTTTTAATATTCAGAACTGTCTCGACGCAGTTGCGGTTACTTTATTGGTTGGCTCGTTGACAACGTTTATAGCCTATGATTCTGTTAGTTGAGTAGTGAAATTCTAATCAAATATGAGGAAGATTGTCTGGGTACTAAAAGTTAGATATGTACGACTATCTTTATGCATTGAGTAATGCGACGTAAGCCGTATTACAGCCTTTTGAAATGCACACATAATATACAAACTTTATGCCTGTTTTCACCATCAATCCCTAATTATTAAGTGACCCCTATGAAAACAAAATTCCTGTTATGTGTTAGGGGTCACTTAAAATTATGGATTGATGGTGATAAGGGCATAAGACACAATTTTTCGACGATCCGAAGATCATGTCTCATTATAAGGTACCTCTGTCTACTAGGCTATTGAGATATCTATTGTTTTAATTATTCGACAGTTTATCTTTGAATAGTTAACTAGTATAACTAGAGCGAATTTAATGCAAAGATCAACTAATAAATCTTGCACAATAAAATAAATAATAGGCGAGAAAATGAAGTTACAAAGGTGCGGAAGACCTAAATGGTAACGCCGATGATAGGTAAAATGATTTGTGGTGGTAAATAAAATAAAATTACCTCCTGAACTTCTATTGAAGGTTTATTGAAAAGGTACCCCGGCACTTTGACGCCAAGTATTCACAAACATTACTATGAGGTCTCAAGTGCGCGTGGACGCACAGGGTGACCAATCACAGAGCTCCATTCAACGCTGTGCGTTCGATTTGCTGCTTCACATAAGCAAGCATCGTTTGTGAATAAAGGCGTGAGTGTAGTAAGCAACCGCCTACGTACACTCAGGTGCGCATTATGTCATGCGTTTCTATTCATAAATTTATGTGATAGATTGACGATTGATAGTGAATGAAGTGCAAATAAAACAGTGCTATTATAGTATAACTAAAGGGTTTCGTTATTAATAATCTTATGTGGATATGATTATTCCTTATAGGCTCGATTCAAGAATTTTTTTTATTGACTTAAAACTTAGATTTAGAAATTATTCTCAATACCTACTTGTGAGGTAACTCTCTTACTGTAGATTAATCGGAAGGCTCGCAAAAACTGCCTCCCCGGGGCCATACGAGTAGGATAATAAAAAGCTCTTGTGAGGCCCAACTTACACGCATTTATCTTCCGCGAAAAAACGTGTATGACAACCTGATTAGCCGAAAATATACGTCACGTAGTTCTAACTAGTTTCTAGAAGCTAATAAAAATGTACTAGTCTTAATAAGAGCCATTTTCGTGCGCAAACGTTATCTGATATTAATTTTCGCAATGATGCGTGCGTGCGTTAAATGTATCCCAGATTTACTAACGGGCAGTTACACTCACTTTCCGAAGGATTTATTAACAAGTCGGCTCCTTTCCATCAGCTATCTATTTCGTAAGCGGGAGAAAGATTAGAACTAACAATTTAATTTGTCGACTGTACATTTTAAGTTCTGTCAAGAAAGGCATTAATGTAGCTCAGCGGTTCCCAAACTTATTTACTCTACTGCCCACTTTGAGAATAAATTATTTTTTAGCGCCCCCCATTTTTGTAGTCAAGAGTCGAGCTCAGTCGGTGTCTAAGAGTCTTCCTAGTAGATGACGCCTCCCAAGCCTCTACACAACGTCCCGATTTTTTTTCTAGGTCTCTTACCGCCCCCCTTTAAGCCTGCAGCGCCCACAAGGGGGCGTTATCGCCCACTTTGGGAAAGACTGATGTAGCTGATCGAAGCATTGGCTATCTATATATCAGATATCACTCCCGTAGACACTATTTTTGTATTTGGGGTTGAAATATGAGGATAGGTGGTGGAAGGTGAGTTTCACAATGCATTTAAGATAAATAATCCTGTTTGATTTATTTACTACCTTACGGAAAAGATTATAAGTTTCTCATGTAGATTATGCATCCGACAGATGTCGGCGACCAGTTCCAGACTCGTAATATTCTTATGGTCTCATTCAATTAACACTATTTAATTAAAGTTATCTTTCATCCTATGTAGTTAAGATTATTAATATTAAAAATTAATTCCAATCATCCGCAAGAAGCAGTTTGCAAGATCGTATTCTGAAGACGTTCAAAACTCGATTCAAACTTAATCCTAGGTTCAACTCAATCCTTGGTTAATTTTCTACATAGCATATTTAGACTTATTCTAAGCTGTAATAAGGGCGTAAATCCCTTAAACAAAATACCCAAGTCAGCACTCGCTGTGAAAGTCACTGTTTACCCTTGTACTTTACTTGCTGACATTCTTTATTTTATTTTACAGTCGGGAACGTTGTCTTAATGCATTTTCACTTTGCATTGACAGCCTTTTAGCATGTTACTTAGCTTGTTTTGGCTCAATAGTTACTATAATTTCAATTCATCTGAACTTTCAAATTGCTGACGTGTACAAAAATATTTATAAGCAAAAAAGTTTCGGTGCTTTTTATGTAGGCTTCTGATTGACGTGATGTATGAAATGCAGATTTTAAGGCTGAGTTGCACCATCTTACTTTAACTTTGACTAACGTCAAATATCCTGTCAAACTCCATACAAAAAACACCGGTTATCGTTGTAGTTACGATCAAAGTTAGGTGGTGCAACTCAGCCTAATAGATACATAAACACATACTTATCTAAGATCTATTACTAATGAAAGTAACTCGGTTCTGTTTGGTCTTCACGCCTAAATAAATTTTGAAGAATTTTAACATAAAGATAGATTGAACTACTTGTAGGAAGAATAGGAGATAATGATTTTATTTGGGTTATCCAGAAGTAAAGTTTAATTAGCTTTATGAAACGTGAAAATCTACACAATATACAAAACGTCATTGCTGTCTTGGAAATTAATTTGCTTCTAATGTAACACGAGTTTGAGTGTCCATTCTTGTTGAAAAAAAATAGATGTAGAGACTGCATTCTGCTATTACGGGTACTTTGTTATTGGCTGCTAACAAATTGACTATTAAAATTTAGATACGCACTATTTGTAATTAAGTTTCTCGTATTTGTTATTACGAACGGAGTTGGCCTAATTAAAGGTAATGGGGTTTTACGTAACTATTGCATAGATTAATAACCGTGTTTAACTAATTGTTAGATTGTATGAGCATCAGTTTCGACCTTCTTTTGTATGGTTTATTCTTAACTCAATAATTGGGCGAGGTCATGGCCGATGATCTCTTTGAGCTATACCAAATTATAGTTAATAATAAACAAAATCTGAATATTCGTGTTCAGTGATCGGTTAACTGTACAGATTGTGTAGTTACCCAATGTCGACTATAAACACGGTTTACGACTCGTTTTAAGAGTAACTTACGTAAATCTGAAAGTTATGAAGGTAATTTAATATTCATTGTAGAAGTTCAATCTGAACATTTTTTATCGCTCATTGCCGTTGCTTAATTTTTCTTTAAAGCGGAATTTTGTGTACTGGCTTACATAAATTCATTCGGACAATAAGTCATCTTAGCTCGTTTTAAAAGTTTGATAGTTGTAAGTCGTTTCATAACAAGGTAACGAAAGCGAACGTAACAAAAAAGAAAATACAAAATGGCTTCCTTATAGGGACAAGCGTAAAAGCACACTTATCAGTCATGAAAGCGTGAAGTCGATACTCTATTATTAGTTCCAGTGACATCTGTTTACTTTTTCACTTTCCAAATCGAGTAAAGTCGTGTAAATCTGAAATGGGTTACTCAACTTTGCTCTCAGATAAGGAGTCAAGGCTGGGCCTTTCACTCTCATTAACCTTTAATGGTTGCCCCCAATGTCTGCTCTTTTATCAACAGTAGTTCATTATTGAAGCAATTTCGAATAGTGATTACTATAATGCCTATTTATTTGACCCTGTAGATGTAACATCGACCGGAGCAAAGTTTCGCCACCGCTTCGTCACGACACTGAATTCGGATACGAAAATATAGATGGTGTTACTACACTCTACACTTAAGTACTATATTGAAAGACGGAGATTGACTAAATCATTTTAACACTTGAATAAATCGATTTAAAATGCAATCGATAACAAACGTTACGATTCGATCAGATCCTAGCACTAGTACTTCTTGTTGACTTTTCCAGCAATACCTCACGTCAACTAGTCTCTATTTAGATACTAGTCTGTCCTGTTCTAAATAAGTCTTGTATAATGCCTTTTTATTGGATTAATTAATAGTCAGCTAGTCTAGTTAGGCTGCATTTAATTGCGTAATAATACTTTATTTAGAAAAGCTTTTAGGTTTCAAGATTATAGTCATATTCTTGGCCATATTCTATGCAATATTGCCACAACCCGCTTTATTTAGTTTGGGTAAATAATTTTATTCCAGGCCTGTTAAAACTTCGTTAATAAAATCTTGTCATTAAAGAGTGTTGTCTAATATTTGTATCCTCGGCTTATAACCCAAACCATTTCATAAACACCAAATAAAACAACTGTGCGTGCGCACTCTGACCCTAATGAAACGATACAAAACCGCGTAACTCTCAAAATTTGAGAAACTCCCGCAAAAAACTTCCTGACCGCTTCATTTCGTCACCAAAATTGTGGCAAAGCAAATTATCCGTCTGAATTTCGTAGTTTTTGCTCGCAAATGTGATTTAGAACAAGGCGCGTGACTTTCGCAACCGGTGACATTACCGTGCCGTGGCTGGCCAAAACTAAAATGGTTTGACCTCGTCTCGAGAAATTGTACGGTTTATTGGATGTTAGTTTTGTATATTTGTGTCTTAATGTGACTTATGAGCGTTGTTTAGTCGGCCATCAGTCACAATTTGTCTAATGCAAGTTGTCTTGAATGACTAGCAAACTTATGTTTTACAGTTTATGTTTACACCATAATTAATCTGTGGTATCTTTTATTAAGTAGTACATAACGAAACTACATAGTACTACAAGTTAAGCTGTTGACCAAATCTTTGTATTTTGCGTATTACAATGTGGGTCTTTTTTTATTTTTTTTATGCTAGCCAAGGCAGGTAATTGACCGCAATCGCACCTGGTGTTAAGTGAGATGCAGTCTAGGATGGTACATACCTGCCCTGTAAGTGCCTATTCACTCTCGTCTTGAAAAAATCAATTCTCAATAGTTGAATCATTGGTCATTGGCTGATAAAATCTGATGGAAGCAACTGAATAGCTAACTAAGCTTCAACAGCCTGTACAGTTCACGCAAAGAGTACCTGATTGGTATGCAATCGAATTTAAAGCAGCTACTAACATTGAATGAAATACTCTGTATTGTCTATAACATCTATATAGTCTATTATCTTCGTCATTTCAGCCACAGGACATCCACTGCTGAACATAGGCCTCCGATGATTTCCACATCGCCCAGTTGGTAGCAGTCTGCATTCAGCCCCTTCCTGCTACCTCCATGAGTTCTTTGTCCATCATGTGGTCTATATCCTTAATATATCTTTGATTGGAAAGTTGACATCATTGAGACAGTTCAATCTTTGTCTTGTTAGATTTTCATCAAATATTTTACTAAGAAAAAATGCAAATGTTATTGTTACAGACTGTACCAACTATCAACACAGCCTACATCTGTTCTCGTGACCGAAAAAGGTTGTGACTTACGATTTCATTGGAAAAAGATCTTAATCTCAAGTCATTATCGTCTGTATTCATACGGTATAAGGCTATCGGATCTAGAATGCGCTCATTTGGTAAACGAAATCGACTGTGGGGTCTCAGATGTGCCGACGTGTTGGACATAGATTGGGTTTTACTTTTAAATTGATTCTTTTGAATACTTGATGAAAGTGTTCAGTAAAGTGTGCTACACACTAGACTCAGTCGACTTTAATTGGCGTACAAATGACGTTATCAACTTGTGGCAACACTGTGTCATTTTATTCAGTTGTATTAAGAGCGATTTTGCCACCATATTGTATAGTCTGAGTCTGATGTCGACGATACAAATAAATTGATAATAATCAACAATACTGCTGAACGGTATTGTTTATTGTAGCGTAAATAAAACAAAAAACTATAATTTCATACGTCGTGTGTTCTCTCTGTGCTTATATCGATCAACAATTGACGGAAGTATCCTATTAAAGTGAACGTAATGATTTGCATTCTAAATAATTTCTCTGTCTCTATTACAGCAGAGATTAACTACGTAATAAATCTAATCACTTCTGCCATTCATATTTCGCAACATTCCCATAAAGCTCCAGATTTCTATTAAATCTTAACAGGAAACATTACTAATATCAATATTTCATAATATCCTTTGCCACTTAATCTTATATTCCGCCTGTTGTCCTAGATTCATTAAAAGAGCGAATACCCTAATCACGAGACAATCAAGAAACATTATTTATTTATTTATTTATTTATTTTATTGGGCTATCAACATGAGATACAGTATTATACACAATTAAAAAAATTAAGCCAAAGGTCTCTAGCTATAATAAATGCTNTATTCTTAACTCAATAATTGGGCGAGGTCATGGCCGATGATCTCTTTGAGCTATACCAAATTATAGTTAATAATAAACAAAATCTGAATATTCGTGTTCAGTGATCGGTTAACTGTACAGATTGTGTAGTTACCCAATGTCGACTATAAACACGGTTTACGACTCGTTTTAAGAGTAACTTACGTAAATCTGAAAGTTATGAAGGTAATTTAATATTCATTGTAGAAGTTCAATCTGAACATTTTTTATCGCTCATTGCCGTTGCTTAATTTTTCTTTAAAGCGGAATTTTGTGTACTGACTTACATAAATTCATTCGGACAATAAGTCATCTCGTTCAAAGTTTGATAGTCGTAAGTCGTTTCATAACAAGGTAACGAAAGCGAATGTAGCAAAAAAGAAAATACAAAATGGCTTCCTTATAGGGACAAGCGTAAAAGCACACTTATCAGTCATGAAAGCGTGAAGTCGATTCTCTATTATTAGTTCCAGTGACATCTGTTTACTTTTTCACTTTCCAAATCGAGTAAAGTCGTGTAAATCTGAAATGGGTTACTCGAGGATTCCGTCAACTGGGACCGCAATTAACTGGGACCGCGGTCCCAGTCGCCGGATGCGTAAAAATTAAATAATTTTCTTCCGGCGACTGGGACCACTCATGGATTTTAGTACTGTACCAATTTTGGATTGAATAATATTTTCTCTTAAGTTATCTATGAGTGGTCCCAGTCGCCAGAAGAAAATTATTATTTTTTTATGGATCCGGCGACTGGGACCGCGGTCCTAGTTAATTGCGGTCCCAGTCGCCGGAAGCCTCGGTTACTCAACTTTGCTCTCAGATAAGGAGTCAAGGCTGGCCCTTTCACTCTCATTAACCTTTAATGGTTGCCCCCAATGTCTGCTCTTTTATCAACAGTAGTTCATTATTGAAGCAATATCGAATAGTGATTACTATAATGCCTATTTATTTGACCCTGTAGATGTAACATCGACCGGAGCAAAGTTTCGCCATCGCTTCGTCACGACACTGAATTCGGATACGAAAATATAGATGGTATTACTACACTCTACACTTAAGTACTATATTGAAAGGCGGAGCTTGACTAAATCATTTTAACACTTGAATAAATCGATTTAAAATGCAATCGATAACAAACGTTACGATTCGATCAGATCCTAGCACTAGTAGGTACTTCTTGTTGACTTTTCCAGCAATACCTCACGTCAACTAGTCTCTATTTAGATACTAGTCTGTCCAGTTCTAAATAAGTCTTGTATAATGCCTTTTTATTGGATTAATTAATACTCAGCTAGTCTAGTTAGGCTGCATTTAATTGCGTAATAATACTTTATTTAGAAAAGCTTTTAGGTTTTGAGATTATAGTCATATATCTTGGCCATATTCTATGCAATATTACCATAACCCGCTTTATTTAGTTTGGGTAAATAATTTTATTCCAGGCCTGTTAAAACTTCGTTAAAATCTTGTCATAAAAGAGTGTTGTTTAATATTTGTATCCTCGGCTTATGACCCAAAGCATTTCATAAACACCAAATAAAACAACTGTGCGTGCGCACTCTGACCCTAATGCAACGATACAAAACCGCGTAACTCTCAAAATTTGAGAAACTCCCGCAAAAAACTTCCTGACCGCTTCATTTCGTCACCAAAATTGTGGCAAAGCAAATTATCCATCTGAATTTCGTAGTTTTTGCTCGCAAATGTGATTTAGAACAAGGCGCGTGACTTTCGCAACCGGTGACATTACCGTGCCGTGGCTGGCCAAAACTAAAATGGTTTGACCTCGTCTCGAGAAATTGCACGGTTTATTGGGTGTTAGTTTTGTACATTTGTGCAGTGGCGGATTTACAAATTTGCCGCTAGTAGGCCATTCAATTTTTGCCGCCCCTACTGACTTTTGAAATTCAATACGTTAGTTTAATCCCGTTATTAGTATGATTGTGAACTTAATGATATTTCAGTCAGTTACTAGATTATTATTGCTATGTACTGAAGAGTTTAATGTTGACATAAAAACAGCAGCATGTACTATAATGTGTGCATGTACATAAGGTGGGGAAAGGCATGACTTAAAAATACCTACACTATATGAACACAGACAAAATAATGTGTGGTCAGTAAACATTGTTTTTGTTAAAAAAAATTATTGCACTTAACAGTTTAAAAACAATACAAACAATTTCTATTAAAATATAACATGTTATTTGCAAAATCATTAATTATATCGTCGTATGAAATCTTTTTCATAAGTTCTGACTCTATGTACAAAAGAGATAAAGCATTAAGCTTTTCTTGACTTAAAGTAGATCGTAGATAGTTTTTAACCCGTTTTAAGCAAGAAAAGCTCTCACCTGAACAATTTGTCACCGGTGTGCACAGAACCATGCGAAGTGCTATATACAGTATAATTAGCTAAGAACTACTTAAAGGTAAACAGAAAGACCAAGGTGGCCCAGAAAAAAATTCACTTTTGAAAATTCAAGGAAACGAAAACTGTAGGTACATTTTGAAAATTATAAATAACTTGAAAAAATCGAACTGCCTAAGGCGGGAATTGAACCCACGAATTGCGGGAATTGCCTTAGGCAGTTCGATTTTTCAAGTTATTTATAATTTTCAAATTAGTTTGAGATGCGACTCTTAACGCTAAAAATTAAATAACTATGTAGGTACATTTTTATAACTTCAACTATTGCAATTTGAAGAAAATTTAATGCAATTTATTTTTAAACTAGCTTTCCGCCCGCGGCTTCGCCCGCGTGGAATTTTGTCTGTCACAGAAAAACTTTATCGCGCGCGTCCCTGTTTCAAAAACCGGGATAAAAACTATCCTATGTTCTTTCCCGGGACTCAAACTATCTCTATGCCAAATTTCATCAAAATCGGTTGCGAGGTTTAAGCGGGAAAGCGTAACAGACAGACAGACAGACAGACAGACAGAGTTACTTTCGCATTTATAATATTAGTTGGGATTTACCTTTATTAAATTACACCGCCCAGGAGATTTCCTTGACGCTTACAACAATCGATCAACATACCTACATCAAAATCTTGGAATGCGTTCGTCAGAATCACCTCGAAACCTATTTTCAATTTTTTGCCGAATGCTCAGCTTCAGTTGCTGCATGGTTGTTGGATTATAAAAGTATACTCTATTCTTAATGTAACACCACAAAAAATAATTTTCTGGAGTGAGATCAGGGCTTCCTGGTGGCCAGGAGATGTCACCCCTGCCTGAAATTATTTTTTGTGGGAACATGTCTCTTACCATCTAAATGCTCTCAGTTGAAGTGTGACACGCAGCCCCATCTTTGAAATCAAAAAGCTTTTTAGCCTACCAGTATAGCGCTCTCAAAAATTAATCATCCTTTCAATGCAACAAACCAATTAAGATAAAGATATTTATTTACATAAACGTGTAAAAACATATTACAGAGCAACATGATTTTGTCTTACAGTTAAGTTAAGCAGGGGTGAAATCTCACTGCCTCTAAGAAGCGCTAATCTCATTCCAGCAGACTTCTTTTTGTGGGGTTACCTTATGAGCAGAGTATACTCTAATAATCCAAAAACTCTGCAGCATTTATCCATCCTGAATCCATTTTGAGGTAACTTACGAAAAGCGCTTACGAAAGTTTTCCAAAATTTTGATGTATGTTGACCGAATGTTGTAAACGTCAAGGGAATCACATGTACGATAAAATTTATAAAAGATAGTAAATTTTAAAATAAATTGCACTAAATTTCCTTTAAATTGCAATAGCTAAAGTTCTACAAAAAGTACAGTTTTCGTTTCCTTGAATTTTCGGAGAGATGGTGCTCGTGCTAGGCTCCGAAGATCCTGTGTTACAAGTTTTTATTTTATTTTTATTGAAACGCTATGAAATATTTTAAAATTCATGATCACATAAGTACCTAAGTATATATTACAGTGCGATTATTAATCGTTTATTTATTATATGGATTGTGTATACGTATAACTATATTTTTTTTCCTGTAAAAAAAAATTTGCTAAATTTGCCGCCCCTCTAAATCTGCCGCCCTAGGCACTGGCCTACTTGGCCTATTGGTAAATCCGCCACTGCATTTGTGTCTTAATGTGACTTATGAGCGTTGTTTAGTCGGCCATCAGTCACAATTTGTCTAAAATGCCTGGCGTAACTTATGTTTTACAGTTTACGTTTACACAATAATTATTCTGTGGTATCTTTTGGCATTAAACTAGTACTACAGATATACCTGTTTATGCCAAATCTTTATATGTTTGTAAGATATCTTTTTAGAACTAAAATTAAGTCATTTGCGTATTACAATGTGGGTCTTGAAAGAATGAATTCTCAATGGTTGAATCATTGGCTGATAAAATCTGATGGAAGCAACTGAATAGCTAACTAAGCTTCAACAGCCTGTACAGTCCACGCAAAAAGTACCTGATTAAAATGCAATCTAATTTACAGCAGCTACTAAATACTCTGTAGGTATTGTCTATAACATCTATAGTCTATTATCTTCGTCATTTTAGCCACTGGACATCCACTGCTGAACATAGGCCTCTTATTTCCACATCGCTCGATTGGTAGCGGCCTGCATCCAGCCCCTTCCTGCTACCTCCATGAGGTCCACCTAGTGGTCTATAATCTTTGATTGAAAAGTTCACATCATTGAGACGTTCTCTCTATGTCATAATAGATTTTTCTTAAATAAGAAACTACCTAATGTTTCTGGCACAGACTGTACGAACTATCAACACGGCCTACATCTGTTCTCGTGACCGAAAAAGGTTGAGACTTACGATTTCATTGGAAAAAGATCTTAATCTCAAGTCATTATCGTCTGTATTCATACGGTATAAGGCTATCGGATCTAGAATGCGCTCATTTGGTAAACGAAATCGACTGTGGGGTCTCAGATGTGCCGACGTGTTGGACATAGATTGGGTTTTACTTTTAAATTGATTCTTTTGAATACTTGATGAAAGTGTTCAGTTAAGTGTGCTACACACTAGACTCAGTCGACTTTAATTGGCGTACAAATGACGTTATCAACTTGTGGCAACACACTGTGTCATTTTATTCAGTTGTATTAGGAGCGATTTTGCCACCATATGGTATAGTCTGAGTCTGATGTCGACGATACAAATAAATAGATAATAATCAACAATGCCGAACGGCATTGTTTATTGTAGCATATAAGGCTGGGTTGCACCATCTTATTTTAACTTTGAAAAACATCAAATATCTGTCAAACTCTATACAAAAAACACCGGTTATCGTTTTATTTACGGTCAAAGTTAGGTGGTGCAACTCAGCCTAAGTGAATAAAACAAAAGAAAACTATAATTTCATACGTGTTCTCTCTGTGCTTATATCGATCAACAATTGACGGAAGTATACCATTAAAGTGAACGCAATGATTTGCATTCTAAATAATTTCTCTGTCTCCATTACAGCAGAGATTAACTACGTAATAAATCTAATCACTTCTGCCATTCATATTTCGTAACATTCCCATAAAGCTCCAGATTTCTATTAAATCTTAGCAGGAAACATTACTAATATCAATATTTCATAATATCCTTTGCCACTTAATCTTATATTCCGCCTGTTGTCCTAGATTCATTAAAAGAGCGAATACCCTAATCACGAGACAATCAAGAATTAACATTAAAAGCCAAAGCACATAATGCGTTGGGGCGCGCCACACTGCAAATATTTTGTCGCTCCGTTCGTGTGCCCGCCACATGGCCCGGTGCGGTAAAAATTTTCAGCTGCAACGCTACTGGAACACAAAGTGCATAAATCCGTTGTTTCGTCTTTGTTTGCGCGTGAACTTTACCACGATACTGAATTGCACATCAGCTGGAATGAAATTCGAACGCGACTGGAGTTAAATCGCGAATGAATTGGAGACATCACAAAATATTTCTATGTAGACGACGCAGCGATACCGCTCCGGCGTCGCAACGTATCGTGTGCTTTGTCTCTTACTGGTTAATAAGTAAAACTGTTCGTGAACTGCTCGTTTCCATTTCTGTACGGTACTGTACTGTAGTTGGACAGCTGATTGTGTTATCGTAGCGTTGATAAATATGCAAGCCACCATCTAATTGTTAAAATCGCTAACGAGGCAATCGAGGTAAATGCCAGACAACAATTAAAGTTTATTCTCTAACTTTGATAGTGGGTATAGTCTAAGATTATTATGGGTTAACAGTGAAGGTATGTTACTTTAACATAACAACGTTGTAGTTATATGGTGCAATAAACAATTTAAAGTTCTCGTAGGACGGCTTGAAATTATAAGATGGGGATTGCTGATAAAGAAGTTAGAACGAAGATCAGACTCAAAGTCTATTGAAAATTTTAATAGAGGGAAGTGGCTTTGTGATTACATGTAGAAGAATTTTTTTTCTGATGTTTTTTGTAAGATTCAACACAAGTTAGCTATAATCCTGAAACTATAAAAACATTGTACCTTGGTGTCGAGTTATTTTTCATATGTAGCATTTTTTACATTTCTACCCCGTGCTTGTTACATCACTCTATTAACGATTCAGCAAGCTGGCATCTCATGACACGCTGGATGGATTCCGATCAAAAATTAACAATAATTAACTTTAATAGTACCAGGTACAATAATTCAACTCAAAACATGCATTGAAATACAGAGATCAGAGGCACACAGGTGTATCTTAGGGGTCATCCATAAAGTACGTCACACGTAAAGAGGGGGGGAGGGGGTTGACAAAGTGTGACATGGTGTGACAAGGGGTGGGAGGGGTCCTAAATTTCGTGACATCACATTTCAATTGTTTCAAATATTTGGTATAATGTTGATTTCATAAAAAAAATTAAATGGAAATAAAACTAATTTCGGAACTGCTGTTAATTTAATAATTTTTCGATTTGAAATTGCAAAACATGTGACGTCACACTAGGGAGGGGGGGTCTCAGAAATGTGACCACCTGTGACAAGGACGGAGGGGGGGTCAAAAAATCATGAAATTCGTGTGACGTACTTTATTGATGGCCCCTTATGTATATGTAATACATACAGATAAAGGCTTCAATCTCTAACACCGCTCTTTTTAATAAGTCGCATCGAGGCTTAATAATAAAAAGGCAGACTTATTAATTGTTCCCATGATTTTATTTTTGCAATATAAAACTTGAGCGCTGATTTAAAATGCAAAACACGTTTTACAACAACTGTGCATTAAATTTTTTTTATAAGACGTGTCGATCATAAATGTCAATGCACTCTTCAGAGACCGTTTTAACTATCACCCATAAGTTTATGGCGTTTCCGCGAACGCTTTACGACCTTAGTATTGCAGTTGATCTATTAATGGACATTATTGAAGAACTATCATTAAAGTTTGTATATGAACGCATTGCTGCATTATAAAATGCAAGGAAGGATTCGATGCCCTCGGCTATTGTTCGAAATAGTTATTTCTCAGACTTCCTTATAGCATCTTATTGATATTGCTCAGGTTGTCGTGCGATATTCAGACCACGACTAAAGAAAATTAGTTATAAATAATTTATAATTTATGGTTTGGATCGTTGGAGTATGTTACTGAACTTTTAAAACAGGATGCCTTCAGCCCCCCTAGACAAAACGCACTTTTTGATCGAATCGAAAATCGAATCCGTCAAATTCCATACAAAAAAGGGGCTTTTCGACCACTTTTCGACTGGTTTGCGATTATAATGGCACTTTGTCTAGACCCACAGATCTTAGCTGATCCGTAACGTTTGTGTTGTCTGCGATGTTCTGATTTTGAATTTATTGAACAAAAGAATTGGCTAGAAAATATTGATGAGTTAGAATATGATGCTGGCAATAATTGAATTATGATAAAAAACAATAAAAACAAAATAAGTTCGCTCGAAAAAGGAAAAACAAAAACGCATCAGAAAATGACGCTGCAATGGAAACTCGCTCGACCGTGCATCCCAGCNCATAACCATGATTGCCGGCAAAATGTGAATCTCCCACGTTCAACCGATGGCATTTCAAAGTAATAGACAATGTCTGGATTTCGCATCCGCGTGCAATCCGACCTAGGATTACAGCTTCATTTGTGGTAACACCCTTTATAGAAATGGTTATGCAAATAAACAATCACTGAACGCTGTAATGACACATTGTACACTTTGTTATGCCGCTTCGTGCTATTTGTCGTTTTGGGACAACAATAAATTGTTTATGTAGTTAGTTGTGTGTGCCACAAACTAAAAAATTGTCAGTCGCAGATGTTTCATGCAATTTTTGGACCAGTTAAAGGTTATTCTGTAAAATTACAACACATGTATTAAAAATAAACAGTGTGGCTTATTCCCTAACTAAAGTAAGAACTCATTGCAGTATAAATGCATCAAACCAATTTGATAATATCACTTTTGTCTGTGTCGTTATAGTTAAGAGCCTGAAGGTGGCTGTAATAAAAAAGCTATTATTTATTAACCAACAAAATATTACTGCCTCGGGCTTTGTTACTACAGATAGGAAAACATATTAGTTTTTAATTGAGTGAGAAAACTATCTTAGTATCTACTCTACATTTATAGATTTCATTGGTAATAATTTACAATTTATATCACAACTAGTGACTCGCTCCGGTTTCGCACGGGCTACTAAGTTATTTTTCTAGATTCTCAAATACCAAAATAAGCATAATGATTCACATTGGCATTTAAAACAACAATACATACATTAATCCTAATAGATTGAATAAAAAACAGAACTTGAGCAACCTAAATAATATTTATAGCGCTCTCGACATCAAAACCGTACTATTGGAGACGAGTAAGGCAGATACTTTCCACTCAGCCGACCGGCGCATGATTCACAGGTCTGGTAAAGTTCAAACCTTCCCAGTCAAGGTCTCTGGGATCCGTTATCGGAACACTAACGTCACGAGGAGGATTCCGTCAACTGGGACCGCAATTAACTGGGACCGCGGTCCCAGTCGCCGGATGCGTAAAAATTAAATAATTTTCTTCCGGCGACTGGGACCACTCATAGATAACTTTAAAGAAAATATTATTCAATCCAAAATCGGTACAGTACTAAAATTCATGAGTGGTCCCAGTCGCCAGAAGAAAATTATTTAATTTTTACGCATCCGGCGACTGGGACCACGGTCCCAGTTAATTGCGGTCCCAGTTGACGGAATCCTCCTCGTGACGTTAGTGTTCCGATAACGGATCCCAGAGACCTTGACTGGGAAGGTTTGAACTTTACCAGACCTGTGAATCATGCGCCGGTCGGCTGAGTGGAAAGTATCTGCCTTACTCGTCTCCAATAGTACGGTTTTGATGTCGAGAGCGCTATAAATATTATTTAGGTTGCTCAAGTTCTGTTTTTTATTCAATCTATTAGGATTAATGTATGTATTGTTGTTTTAAATGCCAATGTGAATCATTATGCTTATTTTGGTATTTGAGAATCTAGAAAAATAACTTAGTAGCCCGTGCGAAACCGGAGCGAGTCACTAGTTGTGATATAAATTGTAAATTATTACCAATGAAATCTATAAATGTAGAGTAGATACTAAGATAGTTTTCTCACTCAATTAAAAACTAATATGTTTTCCTATCTGTAGTAACAAAGCCCGAGGCAGTAATATTTTGTTGGTTAATAAATAATAGCTTTTTTATTACAGCCACCTTCAGGCTCTTAACTATAACGACACAGACAAAAGTGATATTATCAAATTGGTTTGATGCATTTATACTGCAATGAGTTCTTACTTTAGTTAGGGAATAAGCCACACTGTTTATTTTTAATACATGTGTTGTAATTTTACAGAATAACCTTTAACTGGTCCAAAAATTGCATGAAACATCTGCGACTGACAATTTTTTAGTTTGTGGCACACACAACTAACTACATAAACAATTTATTGTTGTCCCAAAACGACAAATAGCACGAAGCGGCATAACAAAGTGTACAATGTGTCATTACAGCGTTCAGTGATTGTTTATTTGCATAACCATTTCTATAAAGGGTGTTACCACAAATGAAGCTGTAATCCTAGGTCGGATTGCACGCGGATGCGAAATCCAGACATTGTCTATTACTTTGAAATGCCATCGGTTGAACGTGGGAGATTCACATTTTGCCGGCAATCATGGTTATGTTTTGGTTATGTAAGGTTATCTTTGTCACGTATTTTTGTACTTGGAACAAAGAATTCACTTGCTACAAGGAAGTTGCGGTTGCAATTAGAGTATGGTACGTTTTACACAATTAGGTTTGAAAGTTGATGTTTATTTCCAAAAAATATATACTTGCGACTGGACTAGTATGTGACAGACCATATTATTTGCTGAATATATCCTTGAAGCTCAATTAAATAAAAGATAATTTGCGTGTTTATTGCCCGTTTTTACCATCAATTCCTATTTTTTCAGTGACCCCTATAAAAACAAAATTCCTGATAAGTGTTACCATAAGGGTCGCTTTTAAAAATTAGGCATTGATGGTGAAAACGGACATAAATTGCTCATCGTTAACGACAGATACATATTTAAATCTAAAAGGAATCAAACATAAATGAGACTCAAGTAAAAGGTTAAAGATAAATAGACAAAGATTATGTTTAAAAGATTCCTTTGGATGAAGGAGAAGAGATAGAGGGCCTTTTATTGCTCAGGAAATAAAATGCAATTCTTTCCAGGAATGTCTCATGTAAGCTCGTTAATGTTAATGAAGAATACTGAACATAAAAGCTCTACAGGGTGACTTTTAAATCATTGGCATCCTTTTAAACTAAGACTCTATTCATGGTCCATAGAACATTCCCTGAATATGAGACAAATCTAATGAGTTAAAATTTCAAAAATTAAAACCTTGTACAGACAAGCATATCAAACTAAACACTGTGGCATCTTATTTCGATGTAAAGCCTGGACAGCGTCAGCAACATAATTACGCGCGAGCAATAAGGATGGGTAGCTTGGGGTCATTGGACAAAATTCTACGTGCTCACGGACCAGGCTTTAGTAGGCGTTAATATGCAACAAAAATGTACATAATTATAGTCTGATGTGCTGTTAACTTTACAATCGTTTTAAACTCTTTTTATGAGCACACTAATACAAACAAATAATAAAATTAAGACAAAAAAAAACTCATTGGATTTGTCTCATATTCAGGGAATGTACTATGTATCATGAGTAGTCTTAGTTTTAAAGGATGCCAACGATTTAAAAATCACCCTGTATAAACGGCAATATCTTGCCTATCTTGAAGCAATAGAATTTCAATTACTCTTCACTGAAAAGTAAAAGTGAAACGGGTGTCCATGATTTAATAATTATTTATGGCATTCTAATTTTATAGCTCGTCGGCGACAGAATTCATTAGTAACGTCACCTTTTTAATTTCGCTTGTCAGCTGACTTGTCATTACAAGCTTAATTTTGTTAGCGCTCTTAAGCATATTTTTTTTGGTTACTAAAATCAATCATACCAATTAATATGAAATGACAGTCGGTTTTGAAAACGAGTTTTTGTAGTCGAGTACTGATTGAGATACTTGGTTAGGTAATTGCTTTAGGGGATGAAACTTAAAGTTGGCTCTACAAAACGTAATGTGAAAGAAAGCTGGTAGCGCCTGTAGATAATATTTTCCATTGTGTCTTTACGGACACCTTCTTTTTGCGAAGGTTGATTTTGTCTACACTAATATTATAAAGAGGAAAACTTTGTTTGTTTGATTGTAATGAATAGGCTCAAAAACTACTGGACCGTTTTTAAAAATTCTTTCACCATGCGAAAGCTACATTATCCACGAGTAACATAGTAGGCTAAATTTTATTTTGGAAAAAAATAGGGTTCCGTAAAATATGTAAGTAGATAATGTATTCCACACGCGCGAAGTCGCTGGCGGAAAGCTAGTAGTCAATAAAAACACCTAATTATAAAGAGTATGTAGACGTACTCTTTAGGCATGGAACATTTCATGAATAGCAGGTGAAAAATCATATGAAATGAATTTCATTAATCACACCTGCTATTTTTCTTCACTAGTCCAGTCAATGAATGCCTTAAACGACGGTGTAGAGAGAAATCCGTGGAACACGATTTCTGACCTTGGGACTTTATTTAGCCTAGTTAGGTGGTGAACATAGCAAAAGTCCCCGCCCTTAGCCCTTGAGCCGGCGGGGAGAGGGGGGTTTAAAGGTCCTAGTGACATGACTACTATGAACCAAAAAAAGCTTATTCAATTTGCTACAGGTGAGACCGTCAAGTTTTTCTATATGTTGTATAGTTTTTGCGGCATCTGCTCTAGAAGGTCTGTAAAATTGGAAATTTTATTGTTGTCTTACATGTTCCTTTCAGGAGAAAATCGACTAAATCAACANGAATTTCAATTACTCTTCACTGAAAAGTAAAAGTGAAACGGGTGTCTATGATTTAATCAGATTATTTATGGTATTTTAATTTTATAGCTCGTCGGCGACAGAATTCATTAGTAACGTCACCTTTTTAATTTCGCTTGTCAGTTGACTTGTCATTACAAGCCTAATTTTGTTTTTTTTTTGGTTTCTAAAATCAATCATACCAATTTATATGAAATGACAGTCGGTTTTGAGCAACCAGAGACGTACTTATTTTTTTTTTTTACAAAAACGAGTTTTTGTAGTCGAGTGTCGATAGAGTTAGTAGGTAGGTTACTTAGTTAATTGCTTTAGTTAGGGGATGAAGCTTAAAGTTGGCTCTACAAAACATAATGTGAAAGAAAGCTGGTAGAGCCTGTAGATAATATTTTCCATTGTGTCTTTACGGACACCTTCTTTTTGCGAAGGTTGATTTTGTCTACACTAATATTATATAGAGGAAAACTTTGTTTGTTTGGTTGTAATGAATAGGCTCAGAAACTACTGGACCGTTTTTAAAAATTCTTTCACCATTCGAAAGCTACATTATCCACGAGTAACATAGGCTAAACTTTATTTTGGAAAAAAATAGGGTTCCGTAAAATATGTAGATAATAATGTAGTCCACGCGCGCGAAGCCGCGGGCGGAAAGCTAGAAGTAAATAAAAACACCTAATTATAAAGAGTATGTAAACGTACTCTTTGCTTCTTTTTATTCTTATTTAAATTGACCTTAATATTTGACCTTAAAATCTTGAAACTTTGGGAAATACTGTTATCTATCCCATTATTAATATTATGCCATTTGGATGTAAATACTCTAATTTTTGTGATTTATTTTTTTGCTTATTTAATAGGGTTGTGCGTTGCCAAGCNCGAGTAAGAAGGAATGATTTGATCATGTGCGTGTTAGAAAAGGACAAGAGATGTGATGACGAACGAAACTGAGCATTTTAAATATGAACTTTAAACTCAAAGGAGTAAGGTTTAGATTTCCTTGTCATGATTCGTATGATTTCATTAGATAGCAGGCAGATGAAATGAATGATTTTTCACTAGTCGCGCGGTTAGTGATTGTTTTGTTGCATACATACTGTGCTGCGGAACTGTTTGTTTTTTGTTGTGCGACATAAAATCAAACAGATATTAAGTCACATTCAATATAGGTAGCTAATTAGCAATCGTTCATCATAATTCATACTTCATTAAAAGTAGCACATTATATGAAAGAGCTATATTTTAACACTGCGAATAAAAATCATTGCCTGTGAAATTTCACATGTGAAATCACATGAATAAAAATCATCATTTCATGAAATGAAAATAAACGGAAAATAGCAATCATTTCCATGCCTAGTACTCTTTGCTTCTTTTTATTCTTATTTAAAAGGGTCAAAGAAGTGAAAGGGCCAAACTTGAAAAGTAAGTGGACAATGAACATGGTTTGACCTTAATATTTTGACCTTAAAATCTTGAAGCTTTGGTAAATACCTACTGTTTATCTATAACATTATTAATATTATGCCATTTGGATGTAAATACTCTAATTTATGTAATTTATTTTATTGCTAATTTAATAGGGTTGGGCGTTGCCATGCACTGTAGTGGAATGTTCAATGTTCTTAAACACTTAGGCTGGGTTGCACCATCTTACTTTAACTTTGACAAACGTCAAAAATCTGTCAAACTCCATACAAAAGGCACCGGTTATCGTTATAGTTACGGTCAAAGTTAGGTGGTGCAACTCAGCCTTAATATCCATGAGTAGACCACACCTTGCAACAAAAAATGAGTCCAGACTTCGGCAACTGTTGGAAACAAGAGAACGCGAACGGCCGATAAAATTCCTTTGACGGAAATGTCACTGGGTTACACAGAATCCAATTTAAGTTTTTGCCCGTTTAACACGAGGCGTTAATAATGTAACCTATAAATAGCAGACAAACGTGAGACAACTAGGCTTGACTACTGTTGCGAAGTTGTCGATATTTTCACTATCAATGGTCGACCTCGAAACATATTCAGGCAGGATATTAATTGTTTTATTCGATAGGGAATTTTGAACAATAAACTGCCAGAAATAACAAAAAAAAACTATCGATCCTACTATCATTAATTGTTTTTGGTTAATGCTTTTAGAAAAATACAATAATATCGAGACTTTCGATCTTTTTACTTTCAACTTATGGAGAGTATCGATCGGACGTAAAACTATCGCTAGTAGTATCGTTACTGTACACATGGCAATACTATCGATACTATTAGATTGGCCTTTACTATCGATATTGGACTGCCGATAAACAACACTAGGCTTAACTATCGCTCACCATACCACGCCTTCGAGCCGACAGCACGTCTGGAAATACCTTGTAAAAAATGCGTTCACAATCTACTCCCGTCATATCAAGGTAATGAATTATTTATATAATAAAACGATATGTTTACGCCACGATCACTGATACTATCTTACACGAACAATATGGAAATTGTAATAAGCTGTCCATAATTTTAAAGTCGACAAAAGTCTGTTGATATGCTAGGTAAAAATTGCTTGAACGTTGAAAAGGTTTCTGAACTTTAAGCTATTCATCTTTTATTTCCAGTGATCAGAAACAGCGCCTTAACTGTATTTTTATGACCCGTTCAAGATCTCACATAGCCAGCAGAAAGAGATTGTTTTCAGATGCTATGGCTGTTAAAGCCTTTGTGGCATTGACACCGTCCAGTTAGCCAGACTGATTTAACTCTATTTCCTGAATGGCGGTTAAAAGATCAGCCTCTCGATGTTTTATGGTCCATTTAAATCAACTGTTCAGTGGACAAACAAAAGGACTTAAAGGATTGTTAACGCATTGTAAATTGTCCGAGCGTATTGATCGAGATCAAACCGTTAGGTTAGGAGCCGGATAATAGGATCTTAAGCCTTTTGTATGGGATATTTAGTGTGTAAACATGCACATAAAGTTATTTTATGACTTAAGTATTGTACATACAAATCGTCTCCGCAAAGGTAAGCTCTCTCACTTTTGATTCATCTATGACCTCAAGACGATAGCTGGCAGATACCTGAATTAATTTTGTAAACACAGACCGTGATCCCTGAAAAAATTGTATCTTATTTTTAAATGATTAACTGTTTATTTATCCATCTCTAGATCCATACATACAAGTACTGTCTTATCTCTACATTGCTATCTATTAAGGATAATATGAGTCAAATCAGTTCACATACAGCTATTTTAAGACAAAGTAATTCCGAACAAAAAACTCGGCGAACCTGATTGCACCCCTTGCAGCATATCTGTCCTGGAATGAATTTTATCGCTCTGCGCGGGCGCAAGGAGTTTACTATCGACAACTTTAATAGAATCGTGTTCGGGTACTAATCGTAACGACTATGTCTTGCTCCTACCATTCCGTCGAAGTTACTGCCCACTGCTGAAGGTTTATTAGCATTAAAAATACTATTTTTGCAGCTGAATAAAGTTGTAAAGCGAACTGTTTAAGATTACTTGGAATGGACTTGTATAGAGCAGGTGAGAATATAAGATCTTTTATTTTCAATGGTGACTCAGACTTGAATGTAACTAGTCGTATAACAGTTTGAATGTGGTATTAACGGTTCGTAAATGTAAAGCGAATCGTGAATCTATAAAAATGTTCTCGTGCATAATTGCGCGGTTATCTTTTTTCTTTTCAACACTGGTCTTAAAAGGCTTATTTATTGCAACGTGCGTGCTAAATATGTTATTTGGCAACATAGGTTAAATAGGTACTACAAAACAATACAGTCAATAACTGAAACTGCTCTTGCATAAGAATGACTGTGAACCGTAGACGTACAACGCGTGAGACGAAAACGAAATTCGTGAGTGATGTATTACTTTTTGACACGTTTGCAAGTATTCATCATTGTGTGACAACAAAACTTGCTACTTTGTGTGCAATGATGGCGAAATAAGTTTTAGGACTGAGTTTAGATGTATTACATTCACAACAATACTTTTTCAAATCTTTGTCTTTCTTTTTTGTTTGTCTTTGACAAAGAAAAAGTTTTAGACGAATTAAACACAAGATCATCTAATCATCTTCTTTGCCTGGCCGATTCCCATTTTATTTGGCGTCGGCCCTACTTATCATGCGTCTCCAGGCGGCTCGGTCCTGGGTCGTCTCTTTATAGACTTGGGCTTCTTAGAGAGCATACAACACAAGTTATCTTATTTAATTATTTTGCAATATTTTTCATCAATTAAATTTTAAGGTCTCTGTTCTTTTTTTATTTTGCCTTGCTCGTTCCGTTTCCCAGCCTTTTAAACTTTTAAACTATAATATTCGGGTCGCCGCGCCGATATGTTTGCTACAGTTATGTGCCTTTGTAAATAAACGTTGTAAACTATAATGCATTACGAATGTATTTGCCTAGTTACAATGTTATCATTATCAGTGTTACGAAATTCATAAATGTCAATTTGGCCTTTGCGACTCGATTATTCATCGTGACCAAAGGTTGTATCGATTAATCCAGAGTCCCATAATGGACAGTACTCGCTGAAGTCGACACGCTTGATTTCTCTGGTTTCGAACTTATATTCGACTGGCTTTTGCCTGTGACTTCCCCTGTGGCCCTGTGTAGATTCCGGTTGTCAAAAACACAGTAGTAATTGTAATGATATTTCAACCCTATTTCGGATGGTTTTTGGAATAATAGCTATTCTAAGCTCTTTTTAGACTCTTAGAGGGTATCAAACTATATCCGTTCCAAATGTCACCTGAATCGGTGTGAAAAGGCAATAGACAGACAATTACTTTCACATAATATTAGCATGGTTGTGGATGTAGTTTATTTATTCAACCTGTTCGTGTTTAGTTGACCGATTTGGGCCAAGCTACTCCCATCGCCCACGCGGTGGCGAAAGCCCAGCACACAACGACACACGATTCTGATCTCTATTCCATTGAATATAAAGACACAAAAGACCGATAACTAGAGTACTATTGTGCAAATAATGAGAAGTGCTTTATTATGTTTTTTGTTCTACGATTCGTCCCCTACATGACTTGATTCACTGCATAGTTGAATCGATTTCTTATACAGTTACATTGATGTCGAAAGGCTGAATCGATTGTTGTATTCTCAGAAGCTGGTTTGAGTCTTCAATCAGATTCTATTTTTATGTCATTGTTAGGTTTTTGCTTAAACTGATAAATCTATTTCGAGTCTTAAAACGGATATGAAAATGAATAGACCTTTATGGATCGATGTTTTTATCAAATCTGTTTTACATAGATCATCAATCATTTGTTTTGTCTTAATCTACATGTCGATTTGTCTAGTTAAAAATATTGTAAATGAAGCGATCCACTTAAGACCGAATCTGATCAATGAGTCACGTGTCTCGGGGACCGGTTCCCACACCCACTCTGCGCCTACGCAGCGGTCAGTTGACATCACTTATGCAAGGGGTGCCATTTTACTTTACTTTATTCGTTGCATAAGTACTGGCGATTTGCACCTGAATGTGTTGAAATGCTTTTTTTATGCTAATTAGAATTGCTGCTTTCGCCAATTGACTGTTTGAAATATGACTGTAAGTACCTAGATCAGCTTTGCATAAGTACCTACTTTTTTTTAAATACAGTCACAAAATTAATAATACACAGGACACGAATAGAATCAGCCAGCCACTCAAGCGTTTATTCTTTCATTCAATATTTTTTAATTTGAATAACTTCGGATAATCAAATTGTTTAATTGCGTCACATGTGGTGAACACAAAAGCTTATTTTCTTAATATCTAGTAAGTCTCAATCTGAAACCTTAACTATGGCTTAACGTAACTGACTGAAAAAGTTCTGCCATTTTAGCTTTAGAATAGGCGCGAAAATAAAGTTCAATGATCATGTTATAATATGTATTAGCACTCATTTGCAAAAGTTGTCTGTCCTTTTCCGTAACGACCGAAGATTCCAATGAAATCCAACAAAAGGTACCGTTAAATTGGAAATCCTAAAGTGACGCCCACGCTTCTCAATCACATCACTTCGCGTGAATACACTCGTATGTGACAAAACCATATACGGACACACCTTAAACTGAGCAGTAACTAATTATCCAAGGTGATTGCAGCTCCATTTGACTCCGAATAAGGCACCATCAATTGCGCTTGTTTGGTCCATCTGTTTTATTTGTTTTGCCAATCGAAAACAATACGGCTCGAACAAATATTTAATTGGCAAAGCTAATTGTCGACCGTTCCATTGTCTCGGATTCTTTCTAACAATCGGCATTGTAGTCGGACAATGTTGGGAGCTGACCTCAAGGAACACCGATGCCTTTTTGTGACCATCTAGGAAGAGATCCGATCTCGTACGTCGACACCGGAGGTACAAAAACTGAATACTGATTTTTTGTACTGACTCTACATTTCTTTTTGCAAAATCGCACTTAACAAAACTACTTAAGGTGCTAATGTTTAACTTCATGTGCCGTCGTACTTAGAAGTGGAATTACGTGACGGAACAAATGACTGCTTGATAAAGACTTCACTTTTTTGAGTCATTCTTTTTCATTCATGCGTGTGTTCAGTTCACACCGGCTCTAATAAGTATTTACCATTCCTTTAAATATATTATGTTAACGACTCTATTATTATTCCTAACGTTAGATTTTTTGCTTGGTTTTTAATCTAAGTTTAAACAGTTTAAAGAGCAAAAAGCCGTGGATAATTGTCCCAGTTGTGTTGTGGTGTAGAGTAATACTAAAATAATTTGACTTATTTTTATTTGCAGGTCCCTAATTGACTAATAGCATCTATAATATACGTCTATACTTAGACCATAATAGCCATTGATTTTCTCTTCGCCTTTGTAAAAACGTCGCCGACAATTTATAATAATAATTTCACCCGCAAAAACACCAATAAGTCCACACGTTCGTGTCTTGTTAGAGTTAATTCAGATAATGTACAGTTGAGCACATTATCTACGTGTGTTTCTTGAAAAATCGCATCTATTTCCATGACATAAGACGCGAGTATTTAGTCTGTGGCTAGTTTCTCGTTAGTAACAACTTGCTTTTGTTGCAGATGGACAACTGGAACAGATAATTTGAGTAATGCGAACACATCGGAATTGTAACTGCTGGGTAAGTGCTGCTGAGTTCTTTATTTTTTGTACAACAACAGACAGGTTCATATTAAGGGTATAAAGGTATCTTCACACGACGGGGCGTTCGTGGGGCGAACGTGTTTCATTTGTTTTCTTCAGCACTGCTTGTACGCTCTTAACAATTGTATGCAGAATGCAGTGGTTCTTTAAACATAGTATGCATAGGGAACGCCCCGCGCCCGTCCCTTTGGTGGAGGAGGATATACCTTAACAGTAGCCACGCCTAAAACGATTGTCCATCAGACAGAAGTGACAGAACATTTCTTACTTCTGAATATGATGATTGTTGTATTGACACAGTATAGTGATATTGGGAGGTAGAGTTCTTAAACTAGTCCCTAAACACACACAAGTTAAACCTTATAAGCATAAAAAAAACTCAGACAGTCAAACGAGCGTGAATGTTTTAATAAAATACTAGTATTAATTCACGCTACAGAATCGTATGCATGCAAGTACGTAGGTATGTACTTTTTACGCAACTTAATAGGCGGTTTTGCTCGACACATCGTTTTGCGATTAACCACGCGCACTTAACGTTTAATAGCTGTTACATTGCTGCGCTGATTTATGTTAATAACGTAAATGCGAGGAAAAGATCCAGTCTAACTAGATAATTAGGGTACTGCCACATTTTGGACCGACAAAATTTTTCATCCAAAGCTGTGTGATTGATATTAGCGGCCACACGCGCTGGTCATAATCGTAGTGTTCTAAAAAAAGGTTCTATTTTAATCTTGCTATAATAATCTTTGATATTTTTTATTTTGCTTTAATAAGTTAATTTTTTTGATTGTGCTACTAAATAACTCAGCAGTTTCGAGTACTGCCCTGTTGTATTCTAAACTAATATTAATAAAATCATGGTTTATCTTTGGAATTGGTTGGGATCATGGAATTAATCTTCGCTTTACTAACTAATTAATTAAAATCACGTTGTATACTTCGTATGGCTTTACTTTGAAAAGAATAAAAACTGCTTGATATAATTTTTGCTAGCGACTGTATACAGTTAACAAACGAGACAACTTTATCTTCGAACGTCGCTTTACTTAAAANAATTCCTGCGCTAAAAATTATCCATTTGTATTTAATGCCACTATGCAGTCCTAGTTTAACTATTACGAGAAAAACTCATTTTTGCAGTTTTCATACTAGTTGCCATTCAAGTAGCCATAAGATAAAAATAATACAGAATACATAGGCTTGTGATATCTTTTTAGAATCCCAATTAACCAAGGAAGTTTTTAAGATAATGGGCATGATGGTCTTCCTACATTTTTTTTACACGATGGCTGATCAAAAGTGCAAGACAATGAATTAATTTTTCCTTCTTCTCTGCAATTTCTTAAAATTTTCATACTTTTAAACTAGTTTGTTGAACTTTAATATTTTCTTTTGATAGCCCAACTACCCCTTGTGATAAGGAAAAAAACTAGATTGAAAAGTATCCTCATTTGTAGAAATGGCATGAGAAAAAGTAATCGCAGGTGGCAATTTTCTAAAAATGCACAAAAACTTAAAAATCTTGAAAACGGTGATATTTTTACTGGGGTTAAAATTGGACGTTAGGGAGACCATGGCGAGGCCTATCGATGGTTATAGGGTTATCCATTGTTTTTGGGACACCCTGTATTTTAACCTTATTATTATTATAATTTTTCTTTAATAAATTAATCTTTATGGTTGTGCTACTAAACAACTCAGCAGTTTCCAGCACTAGTATTGTATTTTTCTAAACCACTGTTAATAAAATCATGGTTTATCTTTGGAATTGGTTGGGATCATGGAATTAATCGTCGCTTTACTAATTAATTAATCAATCACGTCGTAATATATTACTTGGTTGGTTATGCAAATATAAATTGGTTGGTATAATTTTTGTTAGCGACTGTACACCGGTAACAAACGAGACAACTTTATCTCCGAACGTCGCTTTACTTAAAACAAATTAAGAGGCTGCTTAAAACCTCTCTATAGATACTTTATGAAACCTTAAACCAGCATTAAGTGATACTATTTGTAACGCGTATAACACGCTTGAGATATCGTGGGTGTCAGAGATTACATATAAAGATAATACCCAACACAAATCGAGAATTGAGAAATAATTGATGCGCCGTATGCTGTATTTAAGATTATAATTACTAAGTTGGGGTTATTAATTTAAATAAATGATTAATCTATTCACACGGTTCTACTTCCTGATATTAATTTTGCGAAGGCACTTATGAGGTGAGATTAAATCAATTTTGTAATGCAAATTAATACTTCTCAAATTGTGCCAAGCGAGTTACTTTCATGTTGAAAGGTCTCTGAAAGGTCAGTAATGGATTGGCAATGCCCCATATGTAAATTTCCATGATGACGTTAGTCACTTTCCCTCAGTGAAATACTTACGAGTACCTATATTATAATTACTATTCTGCTCACGATAATTATTATACACTAGCTTCTGCCTACGTGTTGGCTTTCCTGCATGTGTCAAAAACACTTTTAGTAATAAATTAATTTACCTGTAATAGCATAAAAATAAAATTTCATCATTGCATTTATCTCTTCTGCTGTAGTTTGCCTCTGGACGCTGATTGCATGATGACATCACAAAGCAAAAAATATTGGCCTAACCTATTACAATTACAACTCACAGCTGCAACAAAAAGGGGAATGCTATAAATAATACCTATCCAATTGAATTTTAGAAGAAAAAAAAATTCTTAAGATAACATAAAGCACCGCTTGGAATTTCTTGCAAACAGTGAAATCACGTGCTTCAAAGGCATTTGGAAGGTCTGAATAGATTTGGACACTAAAATCGAAACACCTAAACGAGCTCTGAATAATTTAAACATATTTCACGCTTAAGTAGGCAGTATTGGAGTCGTTTTCCTGCTTACTTATCAAGCACTTATTAGCAATTGTGTTTCATTTCATTACTCAACAAGATACTCAAACAATTTGCAATGCGGATCAATTGTTTCCAACAACAGCGTCCAGCTTAAGATTTATCTTGGGCTATAAAACTCCCGTTTTATTACCAGCTGTATCGGTGCAAGTGAAATCATTATTGTAGCTTTTTAAGCACTTCAGCACACGAACCAAAAAGAACGTAACTTGGTGATCAAGGTTTTGGAATGTGTCTGGCTCATAAACGTTTATGTGCTCTTTTAACCTTTAGATTGTTTGGGTTATATTGGGTTTTAACTAAAACGAACCAATTTCAAAACCAATGCAATATTTACTCAGACTTATTGCAAAAATATGATTATAATATAATCACGATCTTTCGATGGTATTTCCATGATTTATCATTAAGAAACTTGCAATACTCATTTTGCTATTTTCTATCGGTCTACAAAAAACCGGTACTATCTACTTGGTACAAGCTTTGTTGAGTTTTTTATTTTAATTTTTATGAAAGAATGAGGCAGTAGCAACAAGGCCTAACAGTGAAAGCTGCAGTTTTTGCGGGCTTGTTAGGAGTTAAAGCGATTTCTGCTTTAGTGACTTAATAAAAACATTCCATTTCCTCGATAAAAATATAACTTATAATGAAAGTAGTAAAGAAAATGTACCCATTGAACTTTCTAAGAATAAAAGACGAACTTGGTAAAAATTAGCGGTTATTCTCGTTTCGATTTTGAATACATCGATACAGGATTCGTACTTATCTAAAAAATCTTGATGGATTTTCCTTACAATAAAAAACTTAATAGAAAAGGAGGCTGACAATTAGTGACTCAGTTTCTTGCGCTGCTTCTTCTCAGCACTGGCCCATTTATTGTCCCGAAGCAGTGGTAGGGTTAATACTGGGACGTGTAAAAGTGCTTTTTAAAAGCCTATTTGCAAAAAAGTTTTATGAGCTTTTTTATGAGACACAACTTGTCATAAATAACGGGTTTTTCTTATGCCGGGGGCGTCTCCCAACACACCCAACAACACTCGGCATCAAATAAATCGCACCTCCCGCGACAAGCACTTATCAAACGTATGCATCCCCACTTCCCACCAACGTTGGTACCATTTGAAAGCCTAGTTCTAAACTTCATTTCATTAAAGGAAAGGTTTTTACCCCAAAAATGTGTCTTTACAAGGATCCAGAGTCACTTCTTCAAAAAATAGGTAGTTACGCTATAGCCATTTTTTATGACTATAAAACTGTTAAGTTGAGATTAATCGCTATTCATCTGTTAAAGAGGACACGTGAGATCTTTATTTGGTTTTATAATCATAAAAATTGGTCTAATTGTTCCCAGAGGTGAGCCCAAAGTGAGGTCTATTTTCAAGTCATATTTATGGTAAATGTTAATCATTTATGTAGAAATGAAATGTATTTTTCTTTAAGGATATTTATTGAGCTTTCTAATAACACCAATATTGTTGGGGTACCATGATTGTGTCAGAAGAAAATCTTTAAAGTTCGCGTCGCGGAAGGTGCGGTTTATTTGATGTTAAGTGTATAATGATTCCATTTGATGACGTAATTAAAACCTTGTTTAACTGGCATCAAGTTTAACCATTAAAATAAACCAAATAAGTGTGATATTGGTAATATCATCTTATTTCGTTTTGATAACCCATGTGGTAAATGTAAAATACCGCCTTGATTTTACGATGTCAGAACTACCAAACCGGGTAAATGAATACCGATTAAATTCCCTATCGGAATTCTATCCATCCAATCTATCGAGTAACGAAACCGATATAATTCACCGACGCCCACCGACATCTACGAGCGAAATAAGTTATTGTGTTGCAATTTCGTAATTAAGATAAGTGAACCAACGATTTGTTAAACTAACTTTTAGTTAAATATTACCTAAGACGATAGTAGATAAGTTTAGAAAATTTGGGTTTATGTGATTAATATCTGTTGTCAATGTACATGTATCTCATTAGGTATTAATTTATTTTGCGTTTGAAGTTTCCGAATGAACTTACGCGATTTCACCACCTTTGTCAGTTTTGTTGTGATAAATATTTATTGTGAACTTATTTTTTATGAAATTGATGAAATTAATTAACAAAATGATTTAATTCATATTGGATCTTAAATAATATTTATACCATTGCTAAGATCGGTCTAAAAATCTTTTGTCTGTTTATTTTTAATATTTTTTTTAAAAGCTACATTCCTTAAAATACTGGAAGCTTTATTAGTCTATCATCTGTCAGCAAATCAAATCAAATTAAAATTATCTTTATTTGTTTAGATTAATTAAATTAGTACTTACAAATCTTCAAATGCTCTTAAGGAGCCTATACATGTCTCATTCTTTTTTTGCTCTACCAGCGCTTCGAGACAAACATTTGGCAAGTGCTGAGAAGAAGCGCCGCAACAAACTCAGTCACCACTGTCTGCCGGTTTAAAAATATTTAAAAAATATAAAAAAAAAAGTAGGAAGTTACAATGCAAAAAAATGTTAATAGTGTTGTATTTTTACTAAAATTCCCATTATATCCCAATCAAAAAAGCACCGAATCACCAAGCGGAGAAGGTAATTTGTAACAAAAATACAGAAGTAAAAAAAACTTCGGTTACGCTGTGTAAAAAGGAAACGCTTGCACCTGCCTGCCATAGGTGGGCTGCGCGCCGGCGCAACGGGTGGCGACCGGACCATCGGGATTAAAATATGTTTGGCTTGAATTTACATATCGGTGTACTGCAGGGCACATCTCTGGGCCCATGTTTGTATTATATTACTACCATATTGGCGGATTACATTTAAATAAGTTAATAAAGATTTTATGACCAAACTTAAGGTAATACCTAATTTATTAGTCCATTTCAACCGGTGGGAAAAACGTCACTAGTCACTACTCATTTCCTAGTTATGCTTCCGGCAAGAAATGGATCGTTAGGAATGCCTGTGAGCTGGATAATTGTATGTCGAATGGGAAAGGCAATGACCATTCTAATAGAATAGTCAAAGGGCAGCAGCAATGCTAGCATGTAGTTAATGCTTATGTTTATGAACAAAACTTTTTTAATTTTGAAATGCAAATTACAGATGAACTATTAAAATATTTCTCTTACCCATTGCATCGTGGATTACAACCTAAAGTGCCAAAACTTTGCGTAATGCTCTTAAAATTGACCATTTAATCCTAAGACTGTTGCATTGCATTTATACAATACCAAAGCCTACAACTAAATCAGCATTTTACATGAGACAAGTATTTTGATTTTAGTTTCACTTAAACGCAATATCAACTTCTAGTTTCACAGGCGTTGTCAATATTGCAATGATATCCTACACATAATCTTTTAGCTGCGGTTCTCGTGCGCAGTTCGTTCCAGTTATCAGTGCGCTTTAGAGCTCGTTGCCAGCTCCGTCCACCATTATGCAAATAGAATTAAATAGACAAATATCATGTTTGATCAATTTTATTACAATGTTGATCATAAACCCAGCGGGCTGCGGCCTTTGCGTTTCGTCACACCAACCGCCTGGGCCGCATTCCAACTCTCGTACACCAAATACAGCGTCAACTTGTCTCACTCCTCCATTATTATGATACAGATTTATGTCTAGCATTCAACTAAGTACAGCCACTACTTTGTCAAACCGAGAAGAATGCCTTTACGGGCTAAAGAAATGTTTTTTAAGATATAATTACCAGATTTCGTGACTTACTGTATTTTTTGTCGTAATTTATTCTTTGAATTGTTCTTTTGTGAGTAACTCGTTAGATTCCCACTGTGAGTTTACTTCCAAGGACTGCAATATTTTTTTGTTTTAGATGTCGATTATGGTTGCTTCAAACGTTTCATAACTCTCAATATCTGGGGGCACGGCAGTGCCCCCGCCAAGTCGAGCGCGAAGCAAACACTGCCGTACCATCCTTTACTGGAACCATTTCGCCGCATTTTCAGGCCTCTATTTGAGAACCTCTGGATAAGACCAGAACGCTGAAATTTTCGTCATCTAGTAAGCTATAATCACATACTTAAAATCCAAAATTTCAAGTCTGTAGGTCATTTAGTTCCGAAGTTATGCGAAAGCAAAGTTTCGCATTTACGACACTCACTCACTCACTGATGATCATCAAAATAGAACTAGTACTTCCCATCAACTCAGAGAGCTGAAATTTGGTACAGAGTTAGGGTTTAATGGCCACGTAAAGGGAAAACTATAAAAACTAGGAAAATCGAAAATCTGGAGTAACACCATATTCATAATCAATACTACTAGCGCCACAACCGGCACCGTGGTGTTCGCCTATACCGCTCACCGCTAGATGGCGCTAGCACTTTGAGCGTCATTTTTCTGCACCGCGGTGTCCAGATTTTTTTTCCTTTCTAGATCGCCGTCGATTAAGTTGAATGTTGTGTAAATATTTGAATTTCGTTGATTTCGTTTATTATTGGTGAGGTTGGCTAAGGTTAAGTTATTAAAACAACTTCTGCTTTGTTGTCCATTTTAAAGGTCGTTGAGTTTATTTGTGTTTAATATCGTAAAAAAAATGTCGATAAATATAAAAGAAAAGACGACGACGTTAAATAATTATGCCACTTTCTACAAAAAGAAGTGAAATCCCACCAAAAACATTCTGTAAAAAACTAGCCAAGTCTCGATAGAGCTGCTTGTTTATCTCTAAAAAGTAATGAAATCTAGACAAAGTCGTGCCAAGTCTATGGTTCCTTACTGCAATTTCTTTATTATTATAGTTAATGTTTTGTGACTTGGCCGTTGAACAATCTTTATAAGATAATCATACATAAGTATTATTGAAATACGCAGCTTTATCAAGTCTACTTGACTGGTTATTGAATCAACGTTTTCCAAGTGGCAATTTTCCATCGTCAATGGGTAGCGGTTCTGGCGACAGATTGGTGCAATGGTGTCATGGAGCACCTGGTTTTGTACCCTTCAACGGCCAAGTCACACAACACTAACTATAATAATAAAGAAATTGCAGTAAGGAACCATAGACTTGGCACGACTTTGTCTAGATTTCATTACTTTTTAGAGATAAACAAGCAGCTCTATCGAGACTTGGCTAGTTTTTTACAGAATGTTTTTGGTGGGATCGTATGTTTATCTCTTCCATTGGAATGAATTAGTGTATAAAACAATTTCAAAATAGCATAATTCGTTATTTGTATCAATGATGCTTTATTTAAACTGAGCCCATTGGTTAGTGATGATGAAACGTATCTAGCTGAGAATTGGATCATCTGTAACTCTATCAGTAAAAAGATTCGAACCAGTGAAACGTTACGTTTCGATCATTTGCATCAACAATTCTCAACTACAGCAGCAATAAATCCTGAGATTCATTTATAAAAATCGCGGAATCATTAGCCTACTTTTGTAGTGCAATATAAATGAATTTAAATCTCCAGTGAAGCTGTGAAACTCCGTCCTCGGTTTCAAGTTCAAGTATGTTTTCTACCATTCCACTTTCTCACATAACCTTTACGCCTCTTGCCGACTTTCCTCTACCTTCGTTACGCAAAATGTGTAAAGTAACGTTTGGTATGAGTTAACGAAAGAACAAATATTTTGCAGCATCACTCAAATCATAAACTCAACATTTATGAAGAAAAAAGTCTACTTGTGGACCGATCTAGATTGTGTCCAGTAAATTGGAGCACGTATTTCTTTTTTTATCATTCATGGAGATTTTTCATCAGACGAAAGCGAATGAAACTGTGGTCAACCACGAGTTGAACTTAAGATTTGCTTTTTTAGTAAACTATGAATTTTGTTGGCACGACTGACCGAAATGGTATCCTTATTGAGATCAATTTGTATTTTTTCATTCTTATAAACTAGATCAGCGACTTCATACTAAATCAAGTTTTTTTTTTGTTTATTACCTGTAGAGTAAACACAATCTAATTCACAAATCTGGATTATACTGTGGTTATACTGTAACATGACATTTATTGCCCTGCTAATAAGATTGAACGATTTATTACAACTATTTTGATTGATGATAATAATATGCAAGCTTTGTGTGTTTTAATTTGTATAATAGGCTAGTTGCCTAAAAAAATTTTTTTAGTCTGTAATGTTTAATATCAAAAAATATTGGACACATATATTTTTATTTGTCAATCTAACAAATAATTACATAGTTATGGTGCGTTGAAGTTGCGCACGACGTCACAACGTGCGGCATTTTTAAGCAAGCGTTGACGTCACGGGCCTCTTCTTATGAACTTTGGGGCGCTTTATCTCTTTAAATTTTCATTAGTTTGAAAAAGTGAAAAATACGTGTAGAGTATTTTTTGATAAGTTAACTGACGGACTAATTAAAACTCTTGCTTTTTGACCCAGGCAACATCCCCATTAGTTATGTTTTCTCAACAATATTTCGCGATATATTTATTTATAATAGAGTAGAGCATTAAATAGCGGCTTGGAGTTCTTTGTCTTAAATTTTCGACTTCGTAGGAGTTAATGTCACATAATTTTCTTTCTTAAGACAAAAATGCATTTTTGTTAACGAATTATGAGTCATAATAACCTTCCAAGAATGTCTGATGTTGCAGTATAAAGGTGCTAATGAAATTCTTGCTTAACACCGGTGACACGGTATTTTCTTTGGAAGTATTTCTTCGCTTTGTTGGTATTCCTGGAATCTGATTCCATCATTTGAAGAATGTGCACTGATTGTAATTGTTGGAAATAAATGAGTGTATCACATTTTCCATGAAATCTCACGTTCACGTCCCATAAGTATCAATTGTAACGTAATTATTCTGATTTGTCTAATTTTGTATGGGAATTAGCTAGAATAATATGGTGGATAGTACTTTCTTGAGCCGCTAGAATCCTGCTTGGGGGCTTACTTAGAAGTGCTATATTTCCCATTCGAAAATAATTGATCAGGAAACACTGCATTTATCAAATCGTGTGTCATTTGCTTCTTGCTGATTGTCTCACTAGCTAATTAGTGTGATGATGCTATTCGCGATTCTGACGCATTATTGTATTCCGGTTTGAAGGCATGAGAGTGTAATTATATGCAGCCATTATCTTAGTTCCCAAGGTCAGCGGCATGAACTGTCACTAGCTCACAGGGCAGGTGTGCGCATTCCTTTCCCTTCTGTGTACTTGTATAAAGTTGTATGACACCAATATGGACAAATGATGATGGCATTTTTTATACCTCGTCATTAAGTATGTTTATTATTTACACAACATTCAGTTGATCACACACTGTTTGTGATCGCAGAGTATTTGCGATTTCTGTTTCAGTAAATTATTACAGAAATATATTTGCAACCGTAGCTTGTACATATCTATCCTAAAAACGTGCAGCAACGACCATTATTTTTTGCTGTAAAATAGTGCTTATTACAACAGCATTAGATTCCATACACAATTAGACAAACTGATGTGCCATGGTCCGTATACATAACTCTTAATCGAGGCTGACATCCCATCGTAATCGTAGGGCTCGATAAATTCCAAGAGGCTTCCAGCGACTGGGACCGCAATTAACTGGGACCGCGGTCCCAGTCGCCGGATGCGTAAAAATTAAATAATTTTCTTCCGGCGACTGGGACCACTCATAGATAACTTTAAAGAAAATATTATTCAATCTAAAATCGGTACAGTACTAAAATCCATGAGTGGTCCCAGTCGCCGGATGAAAATTATTTAATTTTTACGCATCCGGCGACTGGGACCGCGGTCCCAGTTAATTGCGGTCCCAGTTGACGGAATCCTCATTTCCAACACGCCAAGTGGTCAGCACTCCTATATCCGATTTCGCAGCAAATATTTCATTCTATATTATGTTAATTTCTCAAAGCTTCTGTTGACTTTTAAGGCGGACATGCCACATTTATGGTTTTGGTCTCTTTAATAGCCATGTTATTGCCTTACCGCGTTTGGATTTATTATTATGTTTGTTTTGTAACTTTAAGTTCTCACTCTTCGTCTAATTCATCAGTTTTGAAATATTGACTTATAAGAATAGTATCATATTACATTAGCTGTTCATGTTTCTTTTGTGGGTCAAGTTTATTATGCTATTATTAATGTTTATTATGATTGACTACCTCGGATTTTTTATTCATAAACTTTTATTGAAACTGCATATGAATAAATGAAAGCGAGTTTTCTAAATATTTATGAAGTTGATAGAGGCTTTACACTAGTCAATTACTATAAATCTCCAACATCAATCGAATAGGTATTATACCAAACATTAACTTCACTTAAAAAACCGGCCAAGTGCGAGTCGGGCTCGCGCATAAAGGGTTCCGTAGCAGCAAATATAATAAACTTATTATGTCAATTTATACACCTGGTGAATGGAGCCTAAACTCTCCCGATATTTTGCCTTGTACTTTTATGTATGAATATTAATTTTATATATGTATTTATAAATATTCCGAGCTAAAGAGGTGGCAAAAGCAATGGCAAACAAACCACAATCAATAGTATTCGGTTGTCGCTGAACACTTGGAAACTGAATACATGACTCCGATAGATACGGAAACAAGGCTTTTACATATATTTTTTGCGATTTTCCTAGAACACCAACAAGACTATCGTACACACGCAGTATTCCATTAATGTAATAAATACAACTCCAGTGCCCCACTAATCCCACGTCACCGTCATAAATTACTTGAAGGTGCGTCTCATTTTTAGGTACAGGTTCAATCAGTTCAGGGTGTTGAAATAATTCTAGCTCACGCGGTCTAAATGATGTGCACCGAAGTAACTTTTCATGAAATGCGCGAACCACATCATCTTCGATATAGTTATTATAATTCAGAATGTAGGAAAACGTATTATCTAAAGTATCCATTGTTAGATGATATACAATAAGCTTTAGAAATTTTAAAAACCTGCTACGAAACACTAAAATTTGCACCAAAAACAAAGGAATTTATATTATTGGGGGATTTATTAGTACGTGACCGGTTTAATAGCACCTATTAAACCAGTATACCTACTTACTTATTTTTTATAATAGGTACAATTCAATATTAAAAAGTCTCAACGCCAAATTCGACTTGCGAAAGAAGTAAATGGGAACGATGAAATTCTCTTAGCGCGCACAAGTGACAACGACGTCTGCCCTCACGTGTCTGCCCGTTCGGGTCGACGCGGTTAGCTATCTTATCCCCGCTCCCGCGCGAGACCACGCCCCGCAACTCACGCGCTGCAGCGCAGCGAGCGACCGATCTTCTTGAATCGATGTAATAATAATCTATAGGATTAACGCGTTTTAAAAATATTGGTTCGATGGATATGTTTAACCTATTATTACTCAACAATCACATTTGTAATATTAAACTTTATCAAATGCACAATGTATTTAAGGTACATTACTGGATAAGGATTAATGGCGTATTGCTTGAATAAGCTAATATTTCTCGTAAAAAGTACCTACATTATAAAGATTTTATATCATCGCGGATTTTAAAAGGTGTACAATACTGTAGTATATTTTTTGATCTATCTTATAAGGTTCAGCCATCGTTTTCAGTGTAAGCACAATAACTTAACCAAAATTACAGTTAAATCAACCTATCTCAAAAACTATAAGAGATACTTTGATCAAACCAAAAATCGTTGAAAGAGTTAATTAGCATGCATCACCTCTATTTTTTTTAGAATTTTATACCCCGTAGTTATAAAAATAGAGGGGGGGGGACATACTTTTTACGACTTTGAGAGCTGATATCTCAAAAACCGTTCACTTTAAGAAAAATGTTTTTTAGAAAACTTTATATCATTTTAAAAGACCTTTCCATTGATACCCCACACGGGTATGTACATCGAAAAAAAAATTTTCATCCCTCAGTTACATGTATGGGGGGCCCCACCCCCAATTCTTTTTTTTACTATTTAGTGTCATAATTTTGTAGCGGTTCATACAACACATATTCCCATCAAATTTCATCACTGTAGTACTTATAGTTTCCGAGTAAATCGGCTGTGACAGACGGACAGACGGACAGACGGACAGACGGACAGACGGACAGACGGACAGACGGACATGACGAAACTATAAGGGTTCCGTTTTTGCCATTTTGGCTACGGAACCCTAAAAATGAGCACATAAAACGATTACAACCAAAACAAAATTATTAAGAGTAATATAAACCCGTCCCATTCAAGTTAAAGCGAGCCATTTATTTGAATTTGATCCGATAATGACTTAGTTTATTTGATTAACATATTTGGAAACAATGTCGCTTTATTTATTGCTTCATTCCGACTTAAATTGTGAAGACAAATGGCAGATTAATTCGATTTGTATCAACAAACCAGACTATTACAAATGGCGAAACAGCTATCGTATGGGAGAATTATTATAATAATTCACATTGTATTCAAAAATTCTGTGGCGTGTTAAGAAAAAAACATGGCCTCGGATTTCTCGTTAGCCATTGCGTGCCTCGGGGCACTGTTCACACTTTCTTACGAGTTTAAAAATTGTAGATCTCATTGTCAGTTTGTCGATTCGCGTTTTTTTCATTCTATTTTATGTGTGTTTCGGACCGAGTTGATCTGCATTGTGATTTGTGGTCTAATTGTTTATAGCCATACTTATCCAAGGTTTCTAGCTGAAGTATTTTAACGGGTAATATCGTAGTTACTTTAAGGCTGAGTTGCACCATCTTACTTTAACTTTGACAAACGTCAAAAACCTGTCAAACTCCATACAAAAACCAAAACACCGGTTGTCGTTTCTTTCTTTCCTTCTTTTAAAGCTAGGTGGTGCAACTCAGCCTAAAAGGTGCTATATCTCCACCATCAATTAAAATTGTAAGACTATTCTTTATTGCGATCGCATTAAGTAAGTACCTAGCTATCACACTTATATTTCTAACATAAGTGCATTGCTAATAGCTATTATGATATTCCTCTGAGAACCCGTTTTATAACGAGCTGGAAGATATCTATAATTCTCATTTCCCAGTATTTATCGGTATCAATAACTCAATATTCTAACCATTCGCACGATGAAAATAACCCATCTAATTACGTAATTTATTCTTAGAATCTAAACACGTATGCTTGTGAGCTTGTCTGCTAATTATAGTACAGTGAGACTCAAAAACGTTAACTTCCTTTGTATAAGACAGTTAAAAAATAAGTAGTCTAAGGCTGATTAAAAAATAAGTAGATAGAAGAGATGACTGTTAAAAAATAAGTAGTCTAAGGGTTGCACCATCTTACTTTGACTTTAACAAACGTCAAAAATCTGTCAAACTCCATAAAAAAACACCGGTTATCGTCAAAGTTACGGTCAAAGTTAGGTGGTGCAACTCGGCCTAAGTATTCCAGTGAGTTGTATTAGATGTTAGTGTTAAACTACCGGCTCTAGCTAGAGATTACGTGAAGAAGATCTCAACTTAACATTAAGCTTTAACCGCCTCTGTGGTTTAATAGTAAGACCACCTGCTTCAGACGCAGATGTCCCGGGTTCGATTCCAAGTGGGGGCAGATTTTTCTGTTCGGTTTGGTTGGTGGTAGGGCTTGTTCTAAGTGCGCCTGGCTAGCTACCACCATCTTACCTAAGTCTGTTGCCATAACAACAATATTAACAGCATTGTTGTGTTCCGGCAGTTAGAGGTAAGATAGCCAGTTCCTCCGTGGTTGAGGATTCCGGGTGAAGCTCGCTTCCACCTTCGGCCTGATCGTCACTTACCATCAGGTGAGATACAGGCCAAGAGCTTCCTCGTTGTGGATAAAAAAAAAAGACAAGCTGATTAGGCTTGTGTTACGAGTGGGTTCACTTTAAGCGGCTACGGGGTTCGAACCACTGTTCCTCGGCTCTTCTTAGCTCATATCTATCTATCTATATCAGTCTTTGGGGTTCGTCTTCGGACATAGGCCTCCTCTTCAACCTTCCACCGACTTCTCTCCCCGGCCACTTGCATCCAGTTTATTCCAGCTTGTTGCCAGATGTCATCTGTCCATTTTTAGGCGGTCTTTCTCTGCCGCGGGTGTTATTGTGAGGTCTCCAGTCTCCACTCCAATAATAACTAATGCGAGTTATTGTATATCGGTATCTGAATTAAAAAGTGAAGAAACTTAATACAAACCTCTCATCTTAGTTACTGAAATCTTAGAGTAGGCGCACACCGTTGATTTTTCGTCGGCCGATAGTTTAGTCGGGCAGTTGATCAGTATGGGCATGTATGGGAGTGCGCACACTACGCCGATTCGATTTGGCCGATTCTTCATACAATTTGAAATCGGGCACAACTATCGGTGTGCGCCTACTCTTAAAGTATCCGTCAATGTCCATTAATTCGCAGTCAATGCAGTGCAAATCTTCGTCACATCTTCGTTGCTATTTCTGGGTCTTGACTGTACTCGTACTAGTAAAACATGTTCTCTTGTAGTTCTATTGTTTCGAATGTAGCGTCACTCCGCCAATTACGGTGCATGTTGTTAAGAAGCTAGCTAATTTGCACATACATAGGTTACTTACGTAGGTACTAACGCCCGTATTCACAAATATTACTATGAGATCTCACAGTGCGCGCACCGGGTCACACACGAACCAATCACAGAGCTCTATTCAACGCTGTACGTTCGATTTGCTGCTTTCACTAAGCAAGCATCGTTTGTGAATACGAAGTTAATATTTGAGATCAAATTATGAAACATTTATTTCGCAATTAACACTAAAATGAGCAAATAAAAGATATTTTATAATTGATTGACATAAAAAACTCATAAAACTCTTATTGATTGTTTTGTCTGCTATTACGACAGCTTAAACATGTACTATTACAGAAAGTGACAGAAACAGTGTTTAGTGTTAACTAATTTGATCGTTAGTTTTTATTCAGTTGGTTAGTAATGATAGTCATGCGCTCATCATGGCGGATTGAATCTCATTTTAATATGCATTAAAAATTAATTGTCAAAACTAGAAGCTATGAAAAAAGTAATGGACGGTTTCACTTACCAGCCTTCAGGCGTTAAACAGGTGCTAGTCTGTAATTATGTAGATTGTTCTGTGATATTGAAAATGAGTAACAAACTAGATATTTGGCGTATCGGACGCCCACACACTATTATTATAAACACCAATTACTATTAACTATCGGCTTTAAAGATCTTTTCATAAACTCACGTCAATTATACCGTTTTTGGAAAATAGTACTGTAAAAACAAATTAAAAATTACACGCTTTGACGCTCCCGCGCGTAAATGTGCTAATAGTGTTGTCCAAAAAGATACGGCACCATCGATATCGAGGTCAAAAGTATTAGCACTTATGACCACATTCTCGCTTCCTGTAGAAAGCGTACGCAAATAGTCAAAGCAAATAAGAAACGTATCTGCTAATGAAGCCATCGACAATTAATGACGGTAGAGTTACAATACCATTACTTATTCGCATGACAACCTCTAGATTACATCTCGTCTGTAATTACTTTTGAAGTTATTCATGGGAGGGTACCGGCTGGTTTGTGAGCGAGATGCGTGCGCTAAGCTCTATAATAAGACGAGATAAATCATGGGGCAAACACGGAAAACAATTAACTGAAAATAACAAACAATTTGCTTGAACCGCGCCAACAAGATATCAATCTTTCAATCAGATGTCGAACTATTTTTCAAAGTGTGGGCGCTGATAGACTTGCGCAAAGTTCACGAGCTTATTAGAGATTGGTAATAAAACATAATGATGTTTATGAAAGTTATCGACAGTATAGCTAAAGTGTAAGTACTTCGTAATCTCGATAAGTGCTCTACAAAGCGATCTTATTAGAATGATACAACCCGAGTCCGAGCACGAAATACAGTGGAACAGTCAGTCTGAAAATTATTATGTTCCCGGATGTGATAATTATCTGACATAAAAGATTAATGTCTCAGACGCACTTCAAAATGCCTAGGATATTTTAAAACTGCTTCCTTACTTGTATCATGATATAAAATGGTCAAAATATCGGTTCAACTGATATTATCTAGCGTTCTTTAATTAAACAAACTATTGAGTAATGTGGGTATGGTTACAAAATTACCTTATAATGAAGTGGTTGTCTCATAATGAAATCATTACCCCTGTATTGTTATTATACTGCTTATAATAAGTTTCGTTGGCAGATCTGATTCGCGTCCTCATTATCTTGTGTGCAATGCACCTTGTGTAATTAAACAAAGCTTGTTTTATTCGGCGATTGGCACAATCAACGAATCTTGCTTCTAAAGCACGTGCTTAATTGTTTCGTTTATTATAGCTGCACATGATCAACCGTAAAGCTTCACAAGTATTTCTTCGAATCCTATTCTAAGGCCATGGTAAATACGATAGCATCGAAGGATTTAAAATGGTCGGAGCCGTATAGTTGCATACCACGACATAGTGTAGTGGGACAATAAATTGCCCATTGACCAGCCAAGATTATCGATAACTCTGACAGGCCACACTACTCTTCTTATTATTTGCTGCTTGATTAATATTATCTTTACAATTATTCCCGCTGTTTCGTAAGTTATAATCTAGTGTTTTATCATATTTAAATATTCTGCGCGCACATTCAAACAAAATTATGATCGCTTATAAATATTTATGTGAGCTCTCACAAAACATCTGGCCGATGTCATTCATAAATGATCATAATAAAGATAAATTAAGTTAGAAGTGACTTAGCGTATCAGAATATGGAATTTATGTTAATGGATGCAGGTTGACCCGATTGTTATTGACTTTACATATAAGGTTGTTGATACATTTGCGAATAGCTAACTGTTTTGAGAAATATTTGCTGAACCATAATGTATAACGGAATCATCTAAATTCTGAACGATTGAAGAAATATGGAACGAGATGTTACTAACCTGCAAAATGTCTTGAATCAGATTCCTAAGTACCTATAACGTAAATTGCATGTTTTATTGTGCGATACTGTAAAATTCCATCCATCTCAACCAAAAAAGGCCACGAGGAATGTTCCGCGTCCTCGTTACAGCAAGGAGGTTTACTACATAGTTGGAAAGTAAAATGGTCAGTAAAATTTGAAGGTCTTAAATGTGCATTTCTATTCTATGAATATCCTAACCAGAACTTATGTCCTCAAACATGTTCGTATCATTTTGAAATCGAAACTGGTTCCGTTTCGCTTTCCGTACCTCCATGTCTTCTGCCAATAAAGCGAGCTTTCCAAACCTAACACCAGTTTACGTGTTAGGTGCCTGCAATAAATTTGTCCCTAAACAGTGGTTTTGACCTTTAGATTTGCTACTACTATTTGTGCAGGATGAAAGTTTGTCAAGTAAGAATTTATTCTGGGTCTAGTGATCTTAATTCTGATGGCTTAAAAATTCTGAATCATCCTGAATCTTTCTTCCTTAATTAGGGTGTATTAATTTGTTACCTCCTAGACGACTCGAGAGCTTTTGTCTAAACTGCAGAATTAACGTTTAGAATAGTATTATTATTTATTATTCATCTTTCTCGTGTTCTCTTTATTCTGGCCCTGAACTCTTCCTTAACAGAATTATTTCAGATTCACATTGATTTTATTCCAGTTCACTCATTCAGAACTGATGTTTTGATTATGTAAAGTTCTATTAGGCCAAAAGTTACATTGGATTTTTTTTTGTGAGATAAGATTGGCACTAGTCTCAAATGAAAAGAGAAGTTATAAAGCAGGGACAAGTACAATCTAAATCCAGTAAACGACAATCACTTCTCGTATTTGCCGCGTGGCTACATCATTCAAATTTATGTATCTCGATACGTAATCACAGTCATTCAATATGTGTGTAACGGTGTTCCACTAGCTAACACACGTTGGCCTATTTCGATACGGCAAAATCGGATGTTAACGTTTAGCGTACTTTGTAAAAGCTGTTCGTTTGTTTATCGATTCTCTTTCTTTTGATTTGATTATAATTTATAATGTTTAGAATATTATCTTTTCCATAATAGTGTACGCTTACTTCACAACGTTAAAGTTTAAGATTCAAAATCTTGTAAATACGTCCATTTAAATATGTTAACGAGGAAAAGAAACATGGGAATTCATTCCCAATTTAATTTACATATCACATAATATTTTCACACGGAATCGTAGCTAAAAGCAATATGGCGGCTTTATCTGAAAGATGCAAATCGGAATATTACTTACTTGGATTTGCAAATGCTTTCTTTTTGTCGTGCCGTATTCTCTCATCGGAGTTTATATCGTGAGGTCAATAATTCCGTAGATATGTGTATTTGATTGTATGTCTTCTATTCTATCAACTGAATCTTTTCTCTTTAGCGGTATATCTGGGATTGTTTCGAAGAGATATTTGTGTTAATAATCTTCATTCTTAGTACGTTTTGTTTTGTCTTCACTATTCATAGCTTACAAACGCATACTTCACTCCAATTGGTTTTGTGAGAAAGAATAGGGAAAGGACCGTTCGTCCTTCGGATATTTTGATGAGTATTTTATTCGTATTGTATTCAAAGTTAACCGAATTCGACTACGTAATAGCTTTAAAATAAAGTAAGTAGTACTCGATCTTAATGATAAAAATTGCATAATTATTATGTTAATCTCATGCGCATTTTAAGTGGTACCCTAAAACTAATTAACACTATGCATTTACTTATCATTAACTTGTGTTTTACGTAACTTACGTTTTATTGGAGGAATCTGATTTTATGTCTTTTTGGGCTCGCCTAAACCTGAATGTGGATTAGTATAATGACACGTGTTAAACACGCCTAAAGTAGAACAACTGCCCAATTAGAAACATCAAATCAAGCATAGGAAGTGCGTAAGATACGAAATAGTCTACCTTTACCTTCGAGCAGTTTGAAAGTCGCATTTGATATCTAAGGTTGTTAATATCGCGCCTTCATATCTGAAACTGAGAACTTGTATTCATATATCATTCGATACCGTTTAATGGTCTAATATAATTTAATGAAATACGAAACTCGGGGGCATGACCTCCGTGGTCTGGCCATATATATTTCCATGTCCCTGGACGAGACGCTACAAAATTGGAAGATATGGTCAGGACCCTACTGCGAATCTTTAACTAAGATGTATTTCATTGCCGCTTTTCCTCTTCCTCGTGGTTTTGCAAGTTTGGTATTTGTCTACTACTTGGGGTTTTTGGCATATCATTATCTTTCTTTCTAATATTGAGAATAGTTGTCACTTCATTATAAAGTATTATTATTATTGGTTTTTGGGCCTTTACTTGCGCCAACTCGACCAGGTTTGATCTATTGTGGCAGCCCTTGTCTTTAGAGTTCACTGCTTAGTCCCGTTGAGTCTATAAATTTCCAGATTCTTTGGAGCGTGATATCTGCTATCTCATCCGGGTGCATGATGTGTCGCCCGAGATGGATACTTCTTTTGCTCATAAGCGGGAAGCATGAGCAAAGAACATGCATGGCCGTTTCTTCTTCTGTATGGCAGAATCTGCACAGAGTTTCCTCGGTCATGTTCATGTTCGATTTATGTTTGTTTAGTTTGCAGTGGCCGGTCAGTATTCTAGTCACTGCACAGGCTTTGTATCTTTTGAACTTTAGCAGTTCCTTAGTTACTTTGTTGCTATATCCCTNTGTTAGATTTGTCGGTGTTGAAAATATAGTATTTTTGCGTACTATATATTTTTTCAACAGTATATAGTACGCAGACCCGAAATATAGTACAATACTATATATTATAGTACGGTTGGCAACCCTAGCCACAGAACGGTTCTACGCCGATTTGAGGGTTATCGGCTCCATCTCTGGCGAGTTCATCTGCTACTTCGTTTCCTTCTATATTCGAATGTCCTGGTACCCATGTAAGCGTTACTTTGTTGGTATTTCCCAGTGCATTCAGTGTCTCGGTGCATGTTTGCACCAATTTTGACGTGTATTCGAAGGATTTTAAGGCCAGCAGTGCTGCTTGGCTGTCTGAGTTGATGTAGATGTGTTGATCCTGGAGCTTCCTTTCCAAGTTTATCTCTGTACATTTGTTTATGGCAAAACCTCGGCTTGGAAGATTATATTATAAAGTACCTATTAGATACTAATTTCTCAATGTAGATTACATAATTTTCGCGGATTTCGTTCTAGTTTTACCTATTGTAAATCTTCTCGTGCTTTGTGTCATGAGGCGTTTTCTTTTAAATAAGATGCTGCGTTGATCACAACTCGTTCCAAATACCTTGAAACGGTTGTGTGTATTTTGCAAAATCTTAATTAATTGGGTCGTATTAACGTTTCTCGCCAATTAAGATGCGGTTCAAAGAATACGAGTATGTAGGGAATTTAAAGTTGCCCGTAACTGTTTCTTAGCCATTGGTAACTGATTAACATTTTCGATCCACGACTCTACTTGGTATTAACGAAGAAAAAATATATGCACCAGCTCATTTAATTTATGCTAAAACATCACAGAATGAATCGTTGATAATTAAGTTAGAGATAATGCTATCCGTAATAAAAAATAATAATTGTTGATATTCTTGCAATTGCAGCGTATGACTTTGATTTGCGGCGTTGGCAATGGATACTGAAACCTAAATTGATATCAGTAGCCAATTAACTAAAAACCAATGCGAAAAATGCATAACCTCGATATCAGAATATTATAATTCTCATACCTAGTTCCTGTAAAATGAATCTGAAATCATTGTAAAAGTGTAAAAGTAGGTTTAATTCCCATTTGTTGTAGTGATTCATAACCTTGAGGTGGTTCAAATAGGACCGGTCGAAAATAATTTTCGTCCAGTCTTAATCCTAATCAATAGCTAGCTAAATACATTCTAAGAAAATAACGTGCTTGCTCATTTTGAGCTGTGCCATTCGCTCAGATATCTATAGGACTTGTGGTTCCAACATTACGTGCTTATCCAAAGTTAACCGGACTGCATTCTTCTAAGTAGAGCATAATTACGATAGCCCCAACCGTCGGGCAATAATGGTCTGTCTAAAACGCCACGCTACCTGTTCCTAGCGTAATGACTGTAACTGGACTGCTTCTGGATACGAAATGAGCTGAAACGAAACTGAACATGCAAGAAGATAACTGTTCTATTTGCTATTGCCGAAGCGATAACGTGCACGCCTTTAGCGGGTAAAACACATTGATGTAAAAGTTTAGCTAGTTTGCAACAATGCAATGAAGTGAAATTAACATTATGTGATTTAGATAGTTACTAAAAGTTGCATCCCAAACTAAATTTTAAATAACTCGAAGAAATCTGAATTGAATTAAAAATTGTGATTTTGTTTTCTTTTATTTATTAAACTAAGTAACAGCATTGAACTGTACATACATGTGCAGAAAGATAGTAGGTACTTAAAGAAGTTTTTAAGAATGTTATAATGAATAATGACCATATTCATCATAACATTCACTAAATTTGCATTTCATGGCCCGAAAATTTATGATTAATTCATTTAAAGCCTTGAGATTTGAGTTAGTTTGTCTATAATATTATTATGTATTTCATTAAATGCCAATAAATGATTACGCATAAACATAAAATCTGCAAAGTTTCCAAATAAACATTGATTGATTAATTAAGATTTTGATTAATTAATTTCGCGGAAGTGATTGATTCAAATTGAATATTTATAGTGTTGCATCGTAACCGATGCGTGAAACTTAAAAGCTTCAATTAAGTATTGCTTAATTGATTTATTCCATAACTCATAATGCTGAAGACTTGAGAGCAAACTTAGTACAAGCTGAATGGCGCAATTTGTAGTACTTAAATCTAATAATATAATAATTAGCTTCCAATCAGTTGCTCCTATCATCTATCTCTCTCTATACATAGGAAACTAGTAAAGCAAACTTTTTGCAACCATAGTGCTTAACTAAATTGTTAACCATCGCCGTCCGATTCATCCTTACTTATCTGCGTTCTTCCAGACATGCCGCGAATGCTACCACGTCGTCCATGTAAATGTGCCTATCCTGTGGAATTAGAGTAGGGACTAGGGATGCATCGGTTGCTTCTTTATTAATACCGGTATCACCGGTTGATATTTTTAATTGCCACATCCTTTTATAAAAACTTAATTTTAAATGTGTAGTAGATATTCTTTAACTCCCGGTTAAAGAGAATTAGACAATGTCTATGAACCATAGATTTTAATTTTTATAAAAGCATATGGAAGTTACATCTATGTGTATTGGTGCCGCCCTTGTGACATACATCTGCTTTTCCATAAGTAATGTTTCTTTTTCCTTTGTAGATCAGGGGGAATGGCAATAAATTTGCCTAAACAGATCTTATTACCCTGCGGAAAAGCAAAGCAAAACCTTATGATAATTTGTTCTAAATTCTAACGAATTGTCGAGAACAGAGTACCGGAATCGGTATCACCAGTCGCATCCCTAAATTCAAGTTGTTTAATCGCGTCTGGATTGCCGTTTTACATTTGGTCAGATTGTACGTTGAATATGTTCGTTCGTTCGTTTCAGCCAAATGACGTCCACTGCTGGACAGGTTGAATATGTAGTTGCTGGTAAAATGTTAATGGATCGCTTCCTTATGAGGCGAGAACTCGAGCAGGAGCCTGGGAAACGTCCGTGTTTGTATAGAAGGGCACTATTGTGTATTGCTAATATTCTTTGGAACACTGACAATTATTTGGTTTTGGTAAGGTATGTATCGATATTATTGAGGTTCGATTTCTGTCAAAGGTTTCATCATAATATTACAAAACGCACATACGCTTGTTACCTACTATCAATATAGTAAAAGAAAACGTCAGAATGTTGATCATCATATCAGAAAAAGGACGTCCACTGCTTAAAACTAGGCCTCTCCAAAGATTTCCACATCTCCCGGTTGGTAGCGACCTGCATCCAGCACCTTTATGAGGTCGTCGATCCACCTTGTAGGTGATCAAGTTCACTCTAAAGTTAAGCTTTTCTAGAAATATATTATATATAATATTCTCTAGATTTTATATCATGTCCTTTGCTTCCTGTTTCATAAATCTGCGATTATGCTGCACGCCCAGGGAACTTATTACCTATTTAAGCTTGACCATTACTTTTCACGTTTCATCGACATTTGCATCGGTACAACTCGTAAATGATATTCAACCATTACTCAAATAATTTTACAGAAAAATAGCTTCTATTTTAACGCGCTAAGTCACATGATTTCAATGCATTCGTCGAGTTATCCGCTGACAGATGTTTATCCGATACCCATAAAGTAGGCATGTAAATGCTCTGAAGCTGCGAACAAGATTTGTTGTTTAATTTAATAGAATTAGTTATGGCATTGCTGTCCCATTAGCAGGCTGATTATGGTCTTAATTTCTGCCCTATAGGGTTAAGCTGCGGCCATCTTCAATCTGAGCTATTTCTTGCTCTATAAGCGATAATCTCTCACGCTTTCAAGATTGAACTATTTGCTTGAAAAATAAGACTATTCGCAGCTGTATTTATTTCACTTCCAATAAATTTAGTTCATCCGACTGGTCACCGTTGAACTTCTTTCTTTGTATCATTATGCTGTCTAAGAATGCAAGTGCATGTGCAAATAGAAATGATACTGAATCAAGACTAGGAGCTGATTCAATTTAAGAATTGCAGTGGCGGTGTCACGTCGATAGTATCTAGATAGCATCGGTTCGCGTGCCGATCGCATCAGCGCGTTCCTCTTTGGCTATATCGATATAATTGGTCTCTTGATGATATAATATCGAAATACTCATGAATATGAATGTATCGTTTGATACATTAATTTGGTATTTTCAACTTGATTCTGTGCCGTTGTACCGCTAGAGAAGATGCTTGTTCTTCTTGGGTTCAATAAACAATTTTTTATTCATTATTTTACTAAGATTGGATACCATTAGCTCTGTGAATAGTAAAAATGTATAAATACCCAAGATAACGTTAATTCATTTCTGATAGGTACTTAATGAAAATTGATCTTAAGTTTAGATATCGAATTTCAAGAAACAACACTAGAATGACCTCGAACTAGACCGTTGCGTTTAATGTTAACTGTTTATTAATTCAATAATGATGTTATTGGAATCATTGAATTTTGTCCGTCCAGTCAATAATAGAATTCATGTAAAATTATTGGCGTTTTTATTAGGAAATAATGCTGGTGAATTTTTATATAATTTTGGTTAGGGAAATTAATATCTCTGACTGCAACGTAAATGGAATAAATGTATGCAAAAATAGCATCATCATCAATGTGACTAATAGTGAAAGTTTTGTATAACATTTACCCTGCTATAAATATGGTAATTATGAGATCCTTTGATATATCCGGTGGGAAATATTTAATAGATTGAACTAAGATACATTAATTTTAAAGTTACATAATTATTTTATTTATCTAATGAAATACACAGTCCAGTATTATGTTTCAACACCTTAAATTCCACGGTCCAGTAATATGTTTCAACACCTTAAAATGACGTAGCTTGAGTGATACCCATATACATCATTATTATGTAAATATTTGTGTATTTATGAACAAAAATTATCGCAGTCATAAACCATTTCGAGCACAGCAAAGCAATTTGTATGCAAACTGCGGCGATTAACGTTTTTAATAATGGTCATCCCATTCTCACCTTTGAGGCTTTAAATTACGACAAAAATGTCTGGTAGGAAGTATTAATTGACTGATTAAGGATAAACGAATAAATATTTCGCCGCCTCTTTTCATTTTTGTCGAAGGTCATTACTCTAACTTCTAAGTTTCTAACCAAAGATTTTCACAACCAGTATTGTCTTATTTACTTTTTTAAACGCAGAACAAGGCATGTATTTGACCGCAATCGCATCTGATAGTAAGTGAGATGCAGTCTAGGATGGTACATAAAGTCTCTAGCTGTTCACATTATGTTTCTTAAATGTATCGTCCATGCATGTAGTAAGTTCTCTATTCTAAAGCTTAATTGACAAGTGTGTTCCTGTACATTGTCATCTCCCAACCGAACACAAGATTCCAATTCGACCCATGTACCAGAAGTGCAATCCTCGCACTACCAAATTAGGGTTTAGATGTTCGCAATTATGAAGTCTTGTATACTATGATAGCTCACGACTAATGCACTGACCTTTTGCTCTCAGATGAGGGTATTGCGTAAACATGCAAATCGTTCGAAGATGCGCCGAGAACCTCTTTATGTAAACACTTTCACGACCATAAACTGATGGGGAGATAAATTCATTATTTCTAATACGTAATGGCGTAGCTTTAGGTGAATATGAGTCGTCAATTGTTTGTGGTTTGGATTTCACGAGATTGATGATGATCTTTTTGTGAAGCTATTGAATCATTGCCTGTCGTTATGTAGTCCATCGTGATTAGCGACTAACAATCGTGAGAATTCTAATGAATTTGGATTTTTTAAGCTAGATGCGCAGTGAAGGCGTTTCGTCAGATGCTTTTTGTAACTATTTTAACTAAGGCTAAGATTTTCATTGTTTTGTTCACATCAAAAGATTTAACATAAAATCTCGAAAGCTACTTGCAGCTGAAATAGTACTAAAATATACTTCATGTAAAAATCCGTTGTTGAAATAAGGCTTGAACATTGAAATGATTCCGACTTAGAAATATATTAGTATGAGTATGACACCGTTTTTGAACTCTATGGAAAGAAGTTGCCTTAACTTGTATTATATCTTAAATCTATAATACATCCCGAAGCAATAAATCACTGCGGCGTATTCATTTGACTTCCCATGAAGATAATGCGCCTTAATAACGTAAATTTAAAATCAATGAAGACACAGCGGAAGACATTACACAACGGCTGTCCTTAAATGGTGCTTTATGGGTTGTACCCGTCAAACTATGCAGCATGTTGCATTGACGATAACATCAGAAAATTCAAGTCACCCGCCTGATCACCTGATAGATACCCACTTACAAGAGATAACCTAACCTCATGTCTAGCCGTATATTTATTAGTCCCCCTTCTACTGGGTGGCTTTTTCTCTCTTTCAACATTATCACTGAAGCAAAGTTGAAGATTTTATTCAGGACTAAGGCCCTTTCCAGGGCGCTTATACGCGTCCTAAGTATAGCTTGCCCTACTACCACTTCGGGACAACTTGTGGACTGGCTGAGAAAAAGTAGCAGAAGAAACTCAGTCAACTTTATTAAAAAGCAAATATTTATAACCCTTTTACGAACGAAATTGTTGCCACTTTTTGTTGAGAAATACACACTCGTGTCTTGAACGTTGAATGTGACGAAATCGCACGGGAGTTTGCTAATAAAAGGGAACTTAAATCATGTCGGTAGAATTCAAAGGAATTTCAACTTTGTGCTTGTTGTTTTACGATTGGATTTCCAACGGTGAAACGCTTAAGTTTCTTACACCTGTCTCTAGTAAAGGATCAAGAAACTTTAATCTGGCTCATGACTGCGGTTAATTTGAAAAGGTTCCATGTTGTTCCCACCGTCTCTTGTACGTAGGGCGTTGTTCGAGTAATTTAATTAGATCTTACGATAAAGCTGAAATGCCAGGTTGTATGAGACCCGTTTTAGTTTGACAGTAAACTTTTATTAGAATTGTGAAAAAGCTTTGGTTGCTTTACGGACTATTGTTTAATGTAACAACCTGTTGTAATCAGCAATATTTAACTCAATGTCAAAACGTTTATTGTCGGTGGATAAGGGCTCGTTCCCATGGCAATCCATTTTTGCGGGATTCAGTAACTCAGAATCCCGCGAAACTGAACTGTCGTATGATCACACGTGAGTTTGAAATTCGAACGGATCGATTTTTTGCGGGACACAAACGGGATGTTCATGTGAAAGTTAACATTAAAACACGTATACTATTAAACGGGATCCTGCAAAAAACGGGATGTCTCCATGGGAACAAGCCCTAATACGTGACAAAACTAAGATTCCATTTTGTCAATAAACACAAGCGCTCGGCTTTGAAATTAATTCCGTCTCACGCATGTTATTGTAGAACGAAATAGATTCACGCGCGTGTGGCCATTACAATAAACCATCGATCATGGCTGCGCTTGCGCCGCTCATCGCCGTTAGCAAAGCAAATCGAGAGGAGGATGCGGAAACAGATGGGAATGATCTGTGAGATAGCTTCAGCTTATCGGGGCGTGATTCCTTAGAAATAGCTATGGAATTCTAATGAATTAATTTCAATCCACTCCAAAATAAACATACCTGACACCTGCTTGAAACGCTTCAATTTTGTGTAGTAGTAAGTGTAATTGGGATATTTCCTGGGTAAAAAAGCAAGATTTTGAATTAGTTCGTCAATTAATTCATCAAAAAATACTCGACACTATTTTTCACTTTTGCAAACTAATGAAAATAGGCGCCAAATAGATAAAGGGCGCCAAATTTCAAAAGAAGAGGCCCGTGACGTCAAGGAGTGCTAAAAGTGTAGCACTCTGTGAAGTTACGCAAAACCTTCAACGCAACTTAGTTAGTTACAAGTAGTAGACCTAATAAAAGCGTGTTAAAAATATGTCTCCAATATTTTTTGATAGTAAGTATAATGGACTAAAAGTAATTTTTAAACTAGCCTATTTGATCTATATCTTTACGTTTATCATTAGGTACAAACATCTAAGTCTACTTTAAATACTATTAGCACTTCAAATTTTATTTTGAATTTTTTATTTTATATTTGAATTAACAATGCCGTTTATTTGATTTGTACCATCGTGTGTTTGATTGAATAACATTGTGTAAGCGATATTCTACAAAGGTTTCAACGTCCAGTTTAGGGATTCTAAATTCCTTATCTAATCTTACGTTTCACAGGAAGAGCTTGCTTACATTCGTTGGGTGTTCCACAGTATTGTGTTCAGCGAACGTGCGCAGGAGTGCTCAGTCCGTTAAACAATGGCGATGGGTAACTGCAGCGGTATTACAATAGGAATTCCTAACGAAAATTATAGTTTTCCACGCCTGTCTGGTCCCTTTTCATTATAATGCCGTGTGCAAATTGCTGATGGGCACACGTTAAATGGTAAGCTTGCGGTATTAATACAACGCAGTGTGTACAAACTTGCTATTTTATCTTACGTCTTTCGTGCTCGGAGAAGTCGTTAGCCATTTCTCGCGGTGCCAATGACTTTATGAGTTCCTGTTCTGCAAATACGGGTGCTAATAAAGGGAAAATTACGTACATAAACAAAAGATCTGAAATCATTTCTCAAATATTAATCGTCTAAATAGTTACTGGTTACAAACACATTATTTTAGATTGTCCTGCCTACCACAATCATACCACACAATTACAAACTAAGACCGCGGCTCAAACAAAATGTGCTCATTTATGCAGATTACTTCTTTAAGTCGCCTCCAGGCCCCATAAAGATATAACTGAGCGCTCCAGTGGTACTAGATTTGTGTTGCATTGCTCGTTAAATATGTAAAAACATGGTACGAAACTTTAATAAACCATAAAAATGACGTACGCAATCGCTTGCTAGTCCTGTACGTACATAGTAAAGAACTTTTACTGCTTGACACTCGCACAATAACTTAATAGCTGCTTCAATGCTTAATTTATAGCTGAGCTTAGTCCGCCTGGATTCTTTCACAGCTGCGACATGAAACATTAATGTTCGATCTTACAGAAATGTTTCTTGTTAGTTTTTAGTCGGGACATTCATAAAGTCTTATGACTCAGGCTTCATTTCATCGTTACATTGTATCTAATTAATGGATTCTGGCCTGTTTTATACCGCCCATAAATTCGATATGAATATTAGAAAACCGTATTAAAATTACAAATCTGCTGGTAGTACCCTACTTTCTACATTATGAGCAACCATTCTAATAGGATTAAGGCTTCCATCCAACTGTGTGTATGGTGTCCTAGTGATCGTAATGCTGTTAACGGCTTAGTTGGACTGTGATCAAGAAAAATATAAATCATAATTTTTTGCTTTTCTTTAGACTTGGTAAATGGCTTTTACCACATGGAAAGACTATAATGATTATTCTAATTGTATTCTGTTTTAACTTATAATGTCAAGAAAATTATTTCATTTGAGTTTTTATGGTCTTAAATTTAACCTATTTCATAGGATATTACTAAGCACCTTTTTAATTTAATTATGATGTGGCACAATTAGTTTTTATAGATGACTTATTAATGTCTTCTTTTACCATGGTGTGTGTTTGCATATTTTGTTTTCCATTTTGCGTTCATAGTAAAATATGTCTTTCTAATCTTACTGACGCTACGAGATATGCAGCTAGGCTCACAGCTAGATCCTTTGGTGTGTTGCTTATCCCGGCTTGACATATTAATTCAGCGTTCCAAACCCATTATTCAATATGTTCTAAGCTAATCGAGTAGATGTAATCTGATGATCCCCTAACTCCAACTCGTTAGACGTTTACAGCATCGTCACTTATCTTATTTATTGGCGACCCCTCCCACTCAGTGTTAGATGTTCCATCCCGAGGAGGTGGTTTCTTTTAACTAACGTTTTCCTATGATTTACTGGAATTATTCCAGATAATGTCGATGGTTAATTCACTCGGACTAGTTTTTGCCATGAGTTACGCGGACAACTCTTAACCGGTCTGAGGCGTGTACACGGTCTATAGGAAAATAAACTAGATAAGAGACGAACGTAAACGGGATTTAATTTAATCTTCCGTGTGGAGAAAATTTCAATTTAAAGCAGCCGTAATGTCCTTTCGCAGTGAGGCCATTTAGGTAATATATCTTTAAGTTTTTAAAGACCTAGGTGGTCTATGTGGTTAATGAAGCGCACGATCAGTTAAATTGCCGTAAAGCTATTAAATACCAGTCTATTAACATGATAATAAACCCATTGATGTAATATTGATGACTATCAGTGCCATCCATTTTAATAATTGTCCTTGATGACAGTTCGTTCGCATCATTAAATGACAAAATCATACAAGTGTGTCTGAGAAAAAATAAACCGATGTACCACCTACGAACATATAATAGTCCCACCAACATGCCTGCATTGCATTAGCCCTTCTTGTAATATCAAAATCACTCAATAAACTTCTATATTTAGCACTCGGCTACTTAAATGTCTTTCCTAATTAGCTTGTGGTCATTAGTTTCTAGTTTTGTTCAACATTTGTCTCTTAATGGGATTTATTTTAATTCTAATTCGATTAGGTTTGCAAGAATAGAATCGTCAATGTCCAATTCAATGTCATTAGAATGTTTTTGTGCGAATCGTATTATCTGCACTTTTATTCGTAGTGTATAATTCCGCCATCACATTCGTATTTGTCAGCGATTTCCTGTCGTTAGCAGGCATAGATTTTGTGCGATTACCTGTGTATCCTAGTATAAAATAGTGTAACTAATGATACAAAGGGAGGTGGAATTTTAAACAGTTACTGAATAGTATAAGTTGGATTTTTTTTTCAATGGTGAGTGATGAGTGAGTTATTTTAGAAAAGTAAATGGAAATTTCGGCCGGAAAATTTCACGCTATTTTTTTGCCCGATTAGGACTACGCAGACCATATTCATAAGGATCATACTTAAATGAATTATTTCAACGTTTTCATTTAATTTCCACGCTAACGAAGGCGCGTCAGGAGGATACGCATCTAAGTTCGCAGATACTAACTAACCTGTCTCTTATCCTGCAGTACTTCCTCTTCCTATCAATTTGCTGTCAGCAGTTTTTTAATCTCACGCAATGTGTGAACATCGTGTTTAAGCGCTAACTCGATTCTGGGTTCTAAATCGATTCTAGGGAGTTCAACTCTCGAGTCGTGGGAGATATATCGATATACGTGGTTGATTTTGTCGATATATTTATTTATGTAAATGTTTGTATTGTTACAGTGAGATGGCGCGGTGGAGCGCGCTGGTGCAGCATGGGCAAACAATCTGGTTTCTGTTCTGCATCCTACACACAGTATGGGCGACACCTGGTGAGTCAATACAGCATTTGTGTACTATCTAGGTATTTAATGTATTCACTTGTTGGATTCGACTGCATTAGATGAGATACGAACCCTTCCTCCACTATACGTCACTAATTTACACTGATGTAACAAAGATGGCTAAGGCCCGGCCCCCACCAAAGCGGAGAAGAGAGATGTGTTTGATGAATAACCAATCAGCTTCAGATCAGAATTCTAATTGGATATTCAAACTCTCCTCTTTCCCTTCGCTTTAGTGGAAACCGGGCCTTACAGAGTAAAAATCACTAAAATGCTCAATAAGCAACTTCTTGTTAGTTGAGTAAACGCCCTGAAAAGTATACATTGTGCTGCTAGATCGTAGTTGACCTAAGGCAGTCAATTAGGTGATAATTTAGCATCATAAAAATCATAACTATAAATTAATGTGTTTTCTATTAAAACAGGAATTACCCAATGACTTGCCCACCCACGACACCAGTATTGATCTCTTGGTATAATAGTTAAATAGTTGAACCATTCCAGTTTCAATGGACTCGTTAAAATTTAGTATGCGCTACTCTTGCTTTTCCATATTCAGTTACTTTACACTGACAAAATGTAGATTAAATGGCGAGTACACTATGCGGGAAATTGTTCGAGACGTATAGTGTAAACATGCACTTAGGTTTGTTTAGCCATTCGTCGCCCATACTTCGGTGTGCTTTGCGCTTCGTCTCGGTCAATTTCCTGCATAGTATACTTGCGCCAAAACACCTGAGTCTTCCAGTGACTTGGCCCACTTCTTTTCACATCTTGGTCTACGGGTAAAGTCGCTGAATTTGAATTTTCAAATACTTTTTCTTCCAGCAATTGGGCCCACCTTCAATGTTTTCTTTAAATTAAACACCAAAGCAACAAAAATCAACTTTAGAATCTTAGAGTGGGCCCAGTTGCTGGAACAAAAGTATTTCAAAATTCAATCCAGTGAATGAGGGTTTTCGCGTATGAAAGATCCGCTAGATGGCGGGACGTGGATGTGGGGTCTGATTGCTGTGTGATTGGTAGATTTTGACATATCTGTCAATGTCATGTCAAAAATAAACATACATGCAGCATTTGGACCTTGCGTCTACGTATTGCCATCTGGCGGATTTTTCATTCGCGAAAACCCTTATTGGCCCGTTGACCAAAATAAAAGTGGGCCAAGTCACTGGAAGACTCGAACACCTTACGCAAAATCCTGTGGGCACGAGTTATTTTCTAATAGAAATTGGACCATTGGATTGCGGACAATAATGACGTGTCTCATTCATTTCCATTCAATGGTAATGTTTGAGAATTGCTCGGTGTATAATAGTTTGTTTGTTATGAACAAACATAACAACGCACGGTTCCGTTTGACTAAATTATGATGATGTCAGTGAAAGTTTCGATTGTGATCTTCGGATTGATCGTTTAATAAGATGAATTGTAACTTTGATTACAATCGGATGTTATGTTTTTATTATGTTTGTCTTCTCGTAGTGAGTGCACTTTTTCAATGTTTGATTTATTTGGCAATATCACTAAATTGTGAATGAATTTCTTCGCGCAATTTCTGATGACCAAAATTGAGTTTCCATATCCCTAATTTTCACTCTCCCTTTTTCACTCAATAGAGTCGAAAAATGTTTTTTCTCCTAAAACTCATCTCTACGCTATGCTATGCCATGTCCACTGCTGGATAAAGGCATCCCCCAACTTCAATACAACAAAGTTTTGGTCGTGTTTGTATTAGTATGGAATGGATAGCCATAAACTCTTTGGTCACTTTTAAGGTAGTAATCCAACAGAAATGCCACTGTCAATCTCGTGTGGTCGCCCACTTATACTGAACCTAGTATGCCGGGCTACATTTTAATGTTAACAGAAAATATCGAAGTGATAAATATCGCAATGAAACGTAAAGTTATGTATCCACTCTATCTAACATGTAAGCAGACATTTAAAGGCAGTAACTTACGCAGCTAATTTACACTAATTACGGAACTCCACTAATGTTAAAATGTGCACAAAGTATTCAATATATCTGTCAAAACAACCAAGAACTTACTTTCCAATTGAAACAGTTCGTATATGGTTCCATGCAGTAACCTGCTCTACCTTTTTGGTTAGAACTAAAATATGATGCGATTATTGAGTACAAGTGTACTAATTAACAGTTCTATAAGGCAGGACCTTATACTTTATGACCGCTACGGAAACAAATGTGTTCGTAATTGAATGATTCTCAGGCACTCCCTAGATTGGAAAAGACATTTACGGCTTCGGCTTACTATCTAAAACCTATACCGTATAAACTACCTAATGAACAAACATTGGTCTTGAGTCCACGGGGTTTTTAACTATCTCAACGTATGTGCGTGCTCATATTATTATCATAGTGAACAGAACATCTAAGTAAAAAAGTCAAACTATTCTCAAGTGATGCTTCCTCATAAAATCCTGTGACAGTTAGATTTTATTTAAATAAGATTGTCTATCTATGTATTCTGTTATCTTTAAATGTGCAAGATAATTTTATAGAAAAGAACCTAAATGTTTTGAAAATACGTTTTTTGTATCTTTTAGTTTCTTTGCGATTTTAACTGAATAATATTATTAGAAAACTGTCACACGGTAAATCTCATTTCACACACTACACTGGGAATAGTGTCTTTATTTACAATTTGATATTTATTACAGGTATTAGACATAAAAACCGGCTAGATAAAAAGCTTTAGATAACCATTTGTAATTTTATTACTTGCATTGGACTCCACATAGATTTCAGATTATAAATTTTATGTAGGGTCGGGTAATATCTTGTCTAGTGATTGCTTTAATACCAATAGGTACTCGTAGTAACTAATGAACTAAAAACGAATCATGTTGATGGACATTAAAAGTTTATTGCATTTCATTCTAAATTATATGATATCCATATTTCTTCTTCCGCAAGTAAAACGTAAGTCATCAGGTGAGATACAGGCCAAGAGCTTCCTCGTTGTGGAAAAAAAAATCAACTGTTTTGATTTAGTCTTCCGAAAGGACATTCGACAGCATATCAAGCGTTACAATTGCACTGCAAAAGTAGCCTTATTTAGTGGATTATAGTGGTGATTTCAGTATGTACGAGTACCTACCTAACTCTCACTACAGACACTAAGGTTGTGTGCATAATTTTGATTTTTGAACAAGAACGGCTAATATTGAAAGAAAGAAACATTTATTACAATGGACATCACACAAATACAGGCCACATGCCACATGACAGTGGCACATAAAATAATGGAAGAAGACTATTGCTCCTTGAAATCTATGTAGGATCAAGTACATTTTAATACATTCTCTTCACTTTCTTAAAATAATTTATATCCTATCTGTAACACAGAAACCACAAACATCAACTATGAAACCGGTTATTGGTTGTAATAATATAAATCTAGTAAATCTAATCTACTTAGATTTAGCAGGTTGTTGCAGGAAAATGCTAACTTGCGTGTTCACTTACTGTTAAATAATATTGATTATAGATAAACCACGAGATCTATGAGTTAATGCACCCATTAAGTTAATGACTATATTGAGAATATTTACTATTGCTAATATTACGATAGCGTAGAAAGGCACTAGATGATAATCATAGATAGAGACTCTATCTATTCCGAGATGAACGAACGGTTTATGTATGTCTCTTTCCATTCTAACGCCCTTATAAGGGACAGAAATAAAGCTGTCGTTTTCATTTTTAGTTAAATTTTGTGTCTTCTTCTTTTAGAATTATGAAGATTTTGAAATTATTTCTGTTTTCAGAACGTAACATAATAATAATAATATCATCAAACTAACTCCACAGCATAATTTTGCATCACCAATAGGTGTTTCACCACCAAGGTGGGCCGACGACCTGATAAAGGTAGCAGGAAGGCGCTGAATGCAGGCCGCTACCAACCGTGCGATTTGGAAGTCATTGGGGGAGGCCTATGTTCAGCAGTGGACGTCCTGTGGCTGAAATTATGATGATGATGATGAATAGGTGCTTCGTTGACTATTACAGCCGATAACGTTATACCATACGAAATCACCCTTGTTACCTTATTTGGTTAGTCTATCTACCTGCTATTTGGTTAGTCATTAGCACATTTTAGTATCTCATAAATAAGCGTTAGAATTTGCTCTACATCCGCGACTCACGAATTCATTTATCAGGGAAACGATTCTATTCATACGTCTCCATGTAATGCTTGTATTGAGGGTAGTCTGACCAAATCGGCGATTCTGGTTGCATATGCTAATTTGCGTAAACGTAGAAACTTCCTCGAGTTAAATTGCTTGCGCCTCATTTTCAGCTCAGTTTGCTGTCTTACCAAAATGGCGGACTTGTGGATTCAGGCCTCCGTTACAATGTTAAACTTACTGCTCATAACATTCTTACTACTCTATGTACACTTACCTATCTACTTTTTATTGCAATTTTTAATGCACAAAAGCAACAGTATGAAAGTCAACCTTAGGCTATAGAAAAAATTGGCTCTAAATGGCTCTCTAGACAGTTTCTTTTACCAAAACAATTTTCCAAATGTTTGTCGCAATTGAAGATTGAAGATTTTTCTGTATGAATATCATCATCATATTAGCAATCTCAAAGGGTCATATTACTGTGTGGTTAAAGTAAAGTTTAACCTTAAAATCTAGTAGATTGATAGTTAAAATCCCGTTAGCTGTACAGACAGGCACAATCAATCTGTAACCAGTGGAACAAGATCTAAACCTTTCCACGGGTGAACGTTTATCAACTTATCTGGTATTTTATCTGCAGGTTACGATTGCTGATCAGATTATTCATCTAGTCTTTCCCAATTGCGCATAATGATTTCATTGTGGACTCGTAAGGTAAACAATTAACGAGCCAAGATGAGGAAATACACTGAAGTGTTAATTAGGGACACAGCCTAACGAAGCCCTAGCGAAATTTCGCTGTACACCTGCCGATTCTGTTATTTATGACCATTTGTTAGTACACGATCCTATTCCGTTCCCGCCAGAGCTTCCGTGGTTGCATTCGTTACAAATGGACTCTTGCTTCTACAATTTAATGTTAGTTTTTATGGCTTCCTGCACAGAGTCAATATCTCTATGTTCGACTAACGCGACTGTCACGTTTGAACGATTATTTGAGTTGGTGGTTTATGACGGAGAGATGGCTTTTTCATTTTACATGACAGGACATGGTCGGACAATTAACATGTAACTTTCTGTTTGAAGACGCCAGCTTTGAACAAGTTGAATTATTTGTTTAAAATGTTTCCACCAACTTGAAGTACATAAAGATAGCAGGAAGGCGCTGGATGCAGGCCGCTACCAACTGCATCATTATGGAAATCATTGGGGGTGGCTTAAATTATTCTCAGCAGTGGATGTCTTATGGCTGAAATGATGATGACGATGAACTTGAAGTACTTGCACGAGTGTTTAGGTTGTTTATTGGTTTATATTATAGATAATGACAGTAACTTATGTCTGTTTCAGGTCCATGTGAAGTGGAAACAGGCCAGTCCAGTATCATAGTAGACATAGAAGAAAGCAGAGGAAATCGTAAGTACATTTTACTTGTAAATAAAACAGAGCTTTAAACTTGAAAGTGAGCTTAATGAGTTTAGTCAATGACGATTTCACTGTGGTAAATAGCGACAGTTACAACTGTTTTTATTACAAACGGTTTACCGTTATTGGTACCTTAACTAAGTCCGAAGTAAAAGGGCTTGTCAACATCGTAATGTCTCGCAGAATTTTGCTAATAATCGCAGTGACAGTGCTATTATGTGCAGTAGTAACAAACGGTTAGTATTGGCAGACAGCTTGACAACCAGATGATTGGTTGCCCCAGGGTTCATTAATTAGAAGTATGTGCTAGCTCGGGGCCAGCACTTGCTTGGCTCTGGTAATTGGAGTGTCACTGTTCCTTTAGATTTATCTCGTTTTATATCCATTGATAGAACTGTTATTGGACGTGCTATTAAGCTTCCTCGCTTGCCGTTTGATTGGTGGACTATTATTGCGGACTCTAAGGGTCTTACTAGTTGACATAATTAAATGAGTTGCCCTAAGGTCCGCGTTCTAACGAAGCAGATTGTTCCTTTGGATTGGATGTGTGCTTTAAGATAGATGATAGATATATGGTATAGTTTGTACATTTTGTAAAGTACATATAAAACGTTTCATGTTTTATGCACAAACTGAATAGAATACATACAATTAACATGTAACTTTCTATTGGAGTTGATATGTATCGATATGGTTTAATTGGCGAGGTGTTATAATGCTTTCAATGTTAAGTTTCAAAATGTATTAGATTACTAATCGTTAGGAAAGATTTTCATTTTAGTTTTTCAAAATATCCGCAGAGTGGTGCTAATTCCAATCCATAGGTATTTTGACTATATATAAATCTCAAATCTTATCAAAAGTTTTCAAATGTTTATATGCATACGACCATGGGCGTATAATAAATCAATAGTACCTAAGCATGATGAGTCCCTAGCTACTTTATACTGGTTCAATAGTCAGCACAATGGCTTAATACTGTCTAGGCACTTCCCGCCGTAAATTCTTACATCATCCTTAACATCTTCTTCAATTTTGCAGAAGTAAACCAAAGCACAGTACCAGCAGAGCTGCCGATCGTCGGCGAGCCAGATGTGGACGTGGTGTTGTCCACCGTCTTTCCAAAAGGCCCGACGCTGTTCCAGCTGGATGGGAAGCGGTTACAGCTGCTCCAGCCCTTGGATAGAGACGCTGATAACCTTTCGCATATGGTCTTCCAGGTTAGTATCAATTTTTAATTAATTTTAAACTTTCGCGTTGCATAATTGCATTTAATTTAAATAGGTTTTAAACGCGTGGATTGGTAATATTGAAATATTATCTGCATTTGCCTGACGTTTCGACCGGGTTGCACCGGCCGTGGTCACAGGCTGACTGGGTCTGGAGCGTATCAATTTACAGGTGAGTGAAATAATCACTGAGGCGTCAATGTAGTTGTTGGGTGATTTTACAACAAAAGTTACTGTCAACGAATTCAATGACGACCCAATAGCGAAAGAGCACGGTAGTAAATGAACTTTAATCTGTCCAAAAGTATGCCCGTTTTCACGATATATCCCTAATTTTTAAGTGACCCCTATGGTAACACAACAGAAATTTTGTTTTCATAGGGGTCACTTAAAAATAAGGTATGATGGTGAAAACGGGCATTAAGCACACGGATAGCGGAAGCGACTTTACTGTGCAAAGATGTCGCGATGAAAGAGCAGAAGTAATGCGCAAACGGTTTTCAAGAAAATGTACGATTGCATTACATAATCCAACATGGCTGGTTTTTGTGCATATATTGAGGAGATAAAGAGAGATCTCGTTAGCACAGGTGACTAAACACGTTTGTTTAGTTACACGAATGATAAAATATGTATTGATTACATATTCCCTACAAGGTGAACTCTAATTTGTTCGTGTCAAACGTTAATTGTGATTGGAACCGATTCAATGACATTAAGTTGGAATGTTAATTACAATTGCTGTTTTATTTTTTGCATTGAAACTTAGAAAATTGACCCAGACAAGATTGCTTCATGTCACAAAACTATTGCTTTTTAATCTTTTTGCGGGTTCGGAACCAACAAAAGTAAATACGATGCTAATCTCAAGATCATTGCAAAAAGTAAAAAAGTAAAACTCGGTAGTGAATTTAAATATTTTTGTCCAATTGATTCTAAATAAATCTTTTGTGTAGTTTAGTTTAACATAACTCTCAAATGTTTTGAAAGCTAGGTAGGTACCTACTTGCCTACTTAACTTCTTGTATGTAATCTGATCTCAAAAAGGAATGTTTTATTGCATGTTCTTCATTCAATTTTCCTGATCTTCTTAACTGCCACTTATTTAATTTAACATTCCGTTTCCCTTTCAAATAAGGCTTGAAATACAAAACGTCGCGATAAAATCACAGCTATTTTCTTTTATCATCATAGCTCTTATCATACTGATATCACAACCGCAATTAGATACGCAAATTGGGCTGTCATCTTGTAATCGTAGATCACTTTTCTGCTCTTCTTTTTCTATGCTTCGGGCGTTGGCGATGCTACTACACATACTCGTACTGGTGGCGTCTAGAACCAACAAACTAACAAATTGAGAATTTGTATATTTTATATGGTGAGATGTAGGCAAATAAATAAATAGGCAAGTTGTTCGGAGCAAAAATTTTATCACTTTCCATCCATGTAAGCAAAAAGCGCATGTAAATAGGTAATGACAACTTTATATCGCTCTCTTGAAACTATATGAGAATTAGTTAGTTGACCACAGCCTAGCGATAAATCTGCTCCGTTCTGTCGCTTGTAATCGACTAAATTAGGTTGTGATAGGAATCACAGCATTTCGTGAGCAATATTTTATTTCAGTGCACTTTATGGCAGTCTATCTAGTGCCGTGTAAATGTTAAATTACCTACTTAATAATTATGTCTGTAAATAATTTCCGCGTATCGCAACATACAACACCAGTGTTTAAAATATTCATAAAAATGTCTCAAATGTGTATGATTAGAATTTAAACCTATCATCTGACCAACATAAATCGTTCGTATGCGCTCAACCAACACGCCTCGAGGTGAATCTTCGTACTATGTTAATTGAACCTGATGTGGTTGTGCCAATTAATAGTATAGCCCGCGGCTGTCGTCAGCCATCTTGCTTTCGCTGGTAAAGGATGGATGCGATAAGAAAATCGTCGGAATTAAAATTATCGAGATTTTGAATTGGAGGAATCTCTGCGATCAGAAATGAGAAATGATGAGCAAACTGAAGACGGGGCACATTTAGAATTCTTTAAAAACATGGATTTGTAATACTTTAATTTGACTCTAAATGTAATAAGTAGACAATTTTAAGAAATAAGCTCCTAATTTGGTGAATAATAAATAATGCTTCTTACTTAATTGCTATGTTCATCACTTTTTGTCAATTTGATTATGACCAAGTAGGTAAGCTCAGTAGGTCATCAACTTATTGTTGAGAAAGTTGAATGAAAATGAAGTTGATTGTTGAAACTATGAAACCACAAAATGAACTAAACTCACGACTTTGTTTGTCTTTCGCCTCCTGCCTTTTGTTTACGTTCACCCTTTCATTAGAATAATAGTTTCGTTTTTACATTTAGTAATCCATAGAATTCCAAGTATCATCTAATAGTCTAGCTAGTCTACAGAGGCAGGAAGTTTTTCCTATGTAGGTATTTGGATTTGATTATCAATTTACCTAGCTCTTCAATGAGCTGCACTTTAATATAAATAAATATCTATCTATTAGTACAACTATTATTTACAGTTATTATATGCTCCAGAAAACCAAGACAAGGAACTTAATAGTAACTTTACTCCTGTTTTCTTGCCGCGGGCATCTCCTAGACTCACTCGCAAGCCTATTTTAAAAAGCCATTTAATTCACCACGCTTATATTATACACCACAAGGTTTAATAGATTAATAGAAAAGCTGTATTATTCGCTCTATTTTTCCTGCTGATTTTACATAAGTGGAGAAACTGTGTAATTGGTTAGTTGACACCATTATCCAATAATTTCAAGACACATCTGAAAAACATTTCAATCTGGCCCTGAAAATAGATTCTGTTTTCCATTGAACTCAATAAACAGTCACTCAATTGAATTCGCGTCCTGCTGGGCTAGGATGCGCGCCATTATAAAATCTTATCGATGATTTTAGACGACAAATGTATACGTTTATCGCGTAAAATCTATAAAATGGCGCGATAAAAGCTTATCGAGGCGCGCATCGTAGGCCTAGTCCTCGTTGCCTTATAAAATCCATGGTAGAGTTGTGTTTTAACTGCACGAAAAGTAATTGAATTGACTAGGGATCACTTACTACCCTAATATGTAGCGTAAACTCTATCTATGTAGATCTCTACTTTGCTTTTCCAAACAAATAATATAAATTCTGTCTTATCTCTCCACAGCTCGTGTGCCAAGTGAAAGCTACTAAGAAAAGGCGGACAATACCGGTGATCGTCAGGGTGTCAGACATCAACGACAATGCGCCGGTCTTCCAGGGGCTCCCGTATGAAACTAGTATATCTGAGGTGAGAAAAATATACAGTTCTATATGATAATTAGAATTTAGAAGTCTTTAAGAATACCTTCAAGCTGCGTTTTCCGTTCTACCCACGAGGTGGACCGACGACATCATAAAGGTAGCAGGAAAGCGCTGGACGCAGGCAGCGACCAACCGGGTAACATGGAAAGCATTGAGGGAGGCCTATGTTCAGCAGTGGACGTCCTATGGCTGAGATGATGATGAAGACTTCAAGCTGGTGAAGGTCGCGGGAGGTGCCTGGATGCGGGCGGCGCAGGACCGGGCGTTGTGGAAATCCTTGGAGGCCTTTTTCCAACAGTTCACGTCATTTGGCTGAAACGAAGACTTCAATAGACACAGCTACTTATCAACGATCAAACTCTTCTCTCAGCTTGTGAAAGAATTCGATAATTTTGCAGATTCTTGAACAGATCATATTATTATGAAATTATTATTGCATCTACAGTTTTCATTAATGTGGGAGTAATTTTTTTGTAGGATCTCAACATTATTATTTTTTCCCAAAGAAAATCTACAGGGTGTTAGGTAAATGGGTATATGAGCCGACACTAGCCCATGTTAACATGGTCATATAAATGGTATGGTGAAGTCAGAAATTTGATATCATTATTTTATTTTTTTTAATTTTCATACAAAATAAATTTTATAAAATCCGATTTGTATGAAAATTAAAATAATTAAAATGAAGATATCAATTTTCTGACTTCGCCATACCATTTACATGACCATGTTAACATGGGCTAGTGTCGGCTCATATACCCATTTACCTAACACCCTGTATATGACTATTTGGGTTTCATTTATTGCCGTGATTCCATAGCCTTTATGCCTGTTAATAATAGAATCGGAAGAGCTAAAATAGCTTAGTTCTTGGTCTGCAACAGATAATACTATACAGCAATAAAGTAGGCTGTCATATACCTATCTACGTATCTCTTTAACGTATCCCAACTTCATCTTTCCAGCTGGTACCGATCGGCACAACGATATTCGACGGCATTCGAGCGCTCGACATCGATGCTGGAGTCAACGGTCTCTCAGAGTACTTCATCATACCAGGAGACAACAAAACCCTGGAGACCACGAACGCAGCGGACGGCTACGGGTACTTTGCGATACCGATACCCCATCAGGGACAAGTGACAGTCAACAGAACCTTGGATTACGAACGCACGCAGCAGTATCTAGTCACTATTGTTGCTTCTGTAAGTATTTTTAGGTATTTAACATTACGTGAAGTCACGACAAGTTTGCGAACTTACAGTGACTATGTTTTGTAACGTTCAGAAATAATAATTAAAGTATGTAATTTATTTAGATTACAAGATCACGACACGGCAACCCAACACAACAGAATACTTTGGAACTGTCTCAGTGGTCTTACTACAATATCACATGACAAATAGAGATATTATGTTCTTATTACATACCTTATTAGAAAGTGCATTACATTTTGAGTGCTGTTTAGGCTCACTACCAGTTCAGTTTCTAGCTACGTCTGGGCAGCATCGAGTGAACTAGAATTCGTACTTTGATTCTACTCACTTACGAGTATATTCCATGTGTATTACAAAATTTTTTAATGTACTCATATTAATTTTGTTTCCAGGATCGTGCGCGCGACACCAAGAGAAGACTGTCAAGTACCACCACGTTAACTGTCAATATACAAGATGATGATGACCAGGATCCGTCTTTCATTTACAAGGGATGCACGCTGCACGAGGGAGCTTGCTTCAACCCAGAATATTCTAGTTATGTAAGTAACTATATTACTATCCTTAAAGAAACAGTTAGGATTTTTAATAACAAGAAAACTCTAAAAACTGAACTACTCCAGTTATTTATACAGTTAATTTACAGTTAATTTATACTTTTATTAAATACTTTTTTGATATCTGCAATGAAGACCCCGCACAAAAAAAAAAACAAAAACAAAAGAACACAGTGCTTACCATGAGTTTACGTTAGGTGTGTTCGCTAGCGAGTACCTAGCTACGTCAAAAAAATCTATGAAGATTCTATTTATTGAAAGTAGCCGCCAGAGGCGCTACACAATATGTCATACATTTTAATGTCATTTTTTACGCAGTCGCTAGCGAGTTCACCTAACGTAAACTCATGGTAAGCACACAGAATGTATTTAGTAAGCCGTTGCCGTCTCTGTTTGTTCGTTCTTATTTTGTCTGTCTAAAAAAATTACTATGTAATTATTTTTGAAACTTAAACTCTTTGTAAAAGTGCATGCGTTTTTAATAAGCATTATAACCAACTGTGTATGCGAAAAAAACCTCAGTTAAAAATAAATATGTATCTGTCTGTAAGCCGTGTGGTGACGGCAGAGTAGAATACATTTGTCACTAACCCCTACTCTTCCCGCGGGTGTCGTAAGAGGCGACTTAGGGACTACACATCAAACAGAGAATGGGCAGCAGCGCTCTCTGAAAAACATCAATCTTTTAAACTGCGATCTCCAACCCGCCTGCCAAGCGTGGAGATTATGGCAAAACCCTCCACTATAGTGGAGGAGGCTCATAGTCCAGCAGTGGACTGTAAAGGGCTGTTGATGATGATGATGTATCTGTCATTTCTAAAAATATGCACGTCTATATTTCCAGGTAAACAGCGGCGTCCTAGCCGGCATTCTCACCATCGAACCTGAGAAAATCCAAGCTGTCGATATGGATACCCTAGACGCCAAGATCCGCTACACCATCGAGAGTGGAGAACCTGACTCCTGGGCCACATACTTCTCTATAGATCCCAATAGTGGGGCCGTGAGGCAGCTGATGCCTGTTGATACTAGCATTGCGAAGAAGTTCCAGCTTGTTATTAAGGTAAATAAATAATCGATCTTTGTTTGTGGTCGTAAAATACTAGAGTTGAGGTTGTGGTCTTCGCTTTTAAGACCAACGATGGAAGACTAGGGAAAAATAGGCATATTGTAACCACCCACAGCCCAAAATGAAATTGTATATCCTGTTTGCTGTTTAATTCAAGCGAAAATTCACGTTATTAATTGTGCGATGAAGTCGCTTATGCATTGTACTCGTATAACATAAGAAAGAAACTTAGCATTTCGTTCGAACTTGAAACTTTACAATGTCACAACATTCTCAGACGCTTTGCCAGAATCTTGACTGTCTCTCTAATGAATGATTTAGATGCTGCTAAAATTTTGAATGCAACAGCTATATTTAGTTCACTTTATGTACCAAAACTATAATATGACAGTGAAGAAAAAGTAAACATTAATGAACACCGAATATAACTTAACCCTTCTTCCACCATCCAGGCTGAAGAAGTGACAGAAGCCAAGCGATTCACCACAGCAAAGCTGACCATAACAGTTCGGCCGGTCGACGCTAGTCCACCGGTGGTAGAAGCATCGTCGGACGAAGGGCAGGTTGAAGAGAACTCGCCTAAAGGCACTAGGGTGCTGGATGCGAGTGGAATGCCGATCAAGATGAGCGTTTCGGATCCTGATTTGGTAAGTTTGATTCATTTTTGTGAATCAATCTATGAGGCCTAAAATAGTGGTCGTTTAATTCATCAACCAACTGCTGGATAAAGGCCTCTTAAAGATTTCCATAATGACCGGGCCTGCGCTGCCTGCATTCAGGTGATTCCCGCGACCTTTACTAGATCGTCGGTCCACTGAGTGCGATATGGTAGTAGTTTCAGAGATTTTATAAATATTTGAAGTAGTAGTAGTAACAGTAAAAGTGTGCCTATACTTTACATAAAAAAATGGATGATGATTTTATACTTGCAATATGATTAAGTCATTGTTGTAATTTATTTTCTTGCAGGGTCCCGGCGATCCCGTGCCGATTTACACGTTCGAGTTGACAACAAACTTCTTCGACATCGACAAAGATGGCTTCCTGGTAGTAGCTGAAGAGAACCTCGACCGCGATCAGCCTAACAACGGCAAATTCAGATTTCAGGTAAGCAACTTCCATTATAATTATTATGATCTGGATCTGCATATGACTGGAGTTTAACACAAAGACACATAAAAAAAGACAATATTTTGTAAGATATTTTTTGTTATAAGACCAATTTCATGATTTTTGATAATAAATACTCAATGAAAATATCAAAACGTGACCTAACTTTTGAAGAATACAATTTTTACTCACTGTCACATTTCATTGAAATAATATAACTTTACAAAAACGACTGCCCCAGCTGGTCATATCTCTAGCATTATTATGTAGTATTGTAAATAAACAATTAACTCATCAATCCTTAGCGGTCGCATATGACCGCGTAACAATTGATTACTTGTCTATTGTGTCTCCATTCACAGATCTTGAAGGACTAATGCCCATTTTCACCATGAATCCCTAATTTTTAAGTGATCCTATGGTAACACATAACAGGAATTCTGTTTTCAAAAGGATCACTTAAAAATTAGGGATTGATGGTGAAAACGGGCATAAAATTGTAATATTTGTAATTATATTTTCCAGGTTGTCGCAAGAGAAGCGAACGGAGGCGCTGCGTCCGCTCCGCTTTCTTTGGCGGTACAGTTGCTGGATGTAAACGACAACGCGCCTGTTATACCTAAGACGCAACCAATCATAGTGCCGGCGAGCTTAGAACCCACTGCAGTACATAAGGTAAATAATCGTAGTTTCAATCTAAGCATGTCCATTGTCCACTGCTGGACAAAGTCCTCAAGGATTCTGCGCTACCCACATTCAGGTGCTTCCCGAGATCTTCACCAGATCGTAGTTCCACCGTGTGCGACGCCTAGGTACTACAGAGTAGATCCTTGGTCGCCATTCGAGAACTTTTTTTACCCCACGCCTAGGTCCTACTACAAAGTACATCCTTGGTCGCCACTCGAGAACTTTTCTACCCCAACGGCTATCAGTTCTACGAACTATGTGCCCCGCTCACTGCCTCTTAAGCTTGGCGATTAAGGTGAACAAATAACTCATAATTTATTTTTATGATCTAACATTGAAAGGGAGGACTTAAGTTTTTTTTGTTGTATGATTTGCGTCGATAGATTTTCGCGGTCTCATTTTTCAAAATCTTTGCTTCCTTAATAGTACATTTAGGTGTTACATTATAGTTGTAGATCATTAAGGACCCTGTTGGTCGCTGCAAACTAAAAATCTATAGGAGAGAAGGCTTCTTTTTATAGATAGAAAGTTTTTATTGTGAATAATAGGTGAAATGATGACATATTACAGTTATTTTTTAAGTTTATTCATAACACAGACATGTCGAAACAGTACATTATAACCATCGCCTTGTACTGTCTCCTTTGTACGTTAAGTTACAAGAGTCTTACTTTAAATAGTCAAATGAATATTAAATATTAACACCTTAAATTTCCATTTTAGGTGGAAGCATACGACATCGACGAGGGTGAGAACGCACGTATATCGTACAGCATCTATCACGTGTCTAACAATGGAGGAAACAAGTTCACTATTGACCCTAACACTGGTGTTATATGTAAGTTGCACTCTAACAGCACTTGTAGTTTGTATTGTTTTATTATTGATAAATGTAGAGGAGACCGAGGTGAATTGTAACAGAACAGTTGTGACATTGTTATTTGGAACTTATTAAAAAAAGTTTTTAAGTATGTTTATAATCGTTATCTAGTACCCATAGTACAAGCTTTGTATAGTTTTGGCCTAGAAGCGTAGTGTAAAATGTCCAAGGCTTATTTATTTATTTATTAACTACTAGCGCGCTCGTAACAGTGTGCGTTTTTTAGTTCAAGTCTTGAGCTAACAAATAGCTCGCTGATTTAATAGGTTTCCATAAATCGACAATGTCACAACTCTCCTCTGTTACAATTCTCCTTAATCTCCCCCTACTATAGATTTTTTTAGCTATTACATTTTCTCCGCGGCTTCGCCCGCTATAAATCAGTCAAAATGGAGGCTAGATTGTCGACCACAATTTCAGATTATTTTCAAGAACAAAAATGAAATTGTCTTTTATGCTACATTATAAAAAAAAAAAAATTACAGCAGATGTGTGCAGTATTTGAAATGTGATTTGATAAGTATTTGTAGTTTGATTGTGTGTGTGTGACATTTTTGAGTTTTGCACTGTGTGTGTAGTTTTGTTTTTAATGCACTGTTTGAATATCACAAACTTTTTGTCATCTTTATTCTTCTTTATGGTGTTTCCTTGTGATATCATCCACTTGTTATTTACTAAAATTTCCACAAAATACCTAACTATGTTTCATAAAAAAAAATCTAAAATTAACCCATTATTTCCCACAGCGAGCACTGGTCGCCTACAAGCTGGCGAGCAATACAGCGTCACGATTAGGGCTACCGACGCCAAAGGCCTGAGCTCCCAAGGCATCGTAGAGCTGTCTGTAGCCCCCGGGCCTAATACAAGGCCGCCGCAGTTCTCTTCGAGGGACTACTACGCTCCCGTGTCGGAAGGCGCTGCCATCAATTCTACGGTTACTACTGTTACTGTGAGTAAAGATTATTTCTAAATGTAAAGTATAACACAATGTTAAGACTAGGGCTACAGATGCCAAAGGCCTGAGCTCCCAAGGCATCGTAGAGCTGTCTGTAGCCCCCGGCCCTAATACAAGGCCGCCGCAATTCTCTTCGAGGGACTACTACGCGCCAGTATCGGAAGGCGCTGCGATCAATTCTACGGTTACCACTGTTACTGTGAGTGAAGATTATAAATCTAAAATATAGCACAATGTTAAGACTAGGGCTACCGACACCAAAGGCCTGAGCTCCCAAGGCATCGTAGAGCTGTCAGTAGCCCCCGGCCCTAATACAAGGCCGCCGCAGTTCTCTTCGAGGGACTACTACGCGCCCGTGTCGGAAGGCGGTTACCACTGTTACTGTGAGTAAAGCCTATTTTAAATATAAAATATAGCACAATGTTAAGACTAGGGCTGCCGACGCCAAAGGGCTGAGTTCCGAAGGGATCGTAGAGCTGTCTGTAGCCCCCGGGCCCCGGGCCTAATAAAAGGCCGCCGCAGTTCTCTTCGAGGGACTACTACGCGCCCGTGTCGGAAGGTGCGATCAATTCTACGGTTACCACTGTTACTGTGAGTAAAGATTAAATTGAATCTAAAATGTAGCACAATGTTAAGACGGGCTGCCGTCTCCAAAGGTCAGCTCTCAAGCCTTCAGAGTTTCTAGTGACTTCGGTAAAAAAAAAAAAAAAAAATATTCGGAACAAGAAAAAATGTACATTGAAAAGCGTGTACGATTAATAGCCGCGATAGTGTAAGAAAAACTGTGGCGCGTCTACTAACGCCCACTTCTGTAAAAATATTCTATAAGGCCATACATTTTATCACGGTGCACATCATAGCCCGGCTAGTTCTAAAATATAGCATTGTTTTAAACATATAAGGTCGCCCAGGCCCAAGAAACAAACTAAATATCAGTAACTAATACATGTAACCTAGGTACCAAAAGCGTTTTTTTTTAACTGTCAATTCATAAGTATAAACTAATATCATCGTCTCGTTTCAGGCCAAAGACCCAGAAAACGAGCCCGTCACGTATTCGATAGTATCCGGCAACGACCTCCGTCAGTTTGCGATCGGCGCTACCACCGGCATCATCATGGTCATCAGAAGCCTGGACAGAGAAGTGCTGACGCGGTATCAGTTGGTTAGTTGTCTTTAAATAAAATATGTTGCCATCATAAAGTAACCTTATTTACTTATCATAAGATTGCAAAGCAATGATTTTTAAAAACATGCTGTGCCCAGTGTTAATCGTTCGTTCGTTTTAATCAAAGGATGTCTACTTCACTGCGATCAGTCCTGCGCTATCCGCATACAAGTACTACCCGTGACCTAAATGAACATAAATATATCAAAATAAATAAAGCAATAGCCGTAGACCAGTCACCAAATCATTTGGCAGAAATTGAGTAAAATTCAATAAAATACATAACTTTTTTTTGTGCCCAATCGGGAATTTGTATCTCAGATTCAGGACGAAGTCTAACTAGTATTTTCTTTTTTAGTATGCTATAAACATGACTTTTCCTTTTTACAGATGGTGAAAGCAGAAGACCCCGGCAAATTAGCGAGCACAGCAACTGTAAACATCAAAGTCACTGACATCAACGACAACAATCCCAAGTTCGACGAGGATTCTTACCTGTTCCATGTAAAAGAAGGTATGGAAAAGTTAAAAGTCACCCAAAATCTAAGATTTTAAACTTTCGCGTTCCATTTCAACTAAAATAAAAAGTCTTTCTAAATCTTGGGTAAAAACCCAAAATCTACCTTTGCTTTCTTCTTGTCCCTGTCTATCTTATGTAGATTGATTTATAAAGATAAGGTTTTATGCAAGAGTTGATTCAAGCAATTTGGTTATTCTATTATAGTGTTGTATAAGTATTATAATATGCGAATATCGGGCCTTCCCACACCGACTGGTTAGTCCGTATTCCAGTCCGGGAGTGTGAGGAAAATTCTCCCTTTTAACCCTGATAAATTACAGAGGGACGTCTTCCTGCAGGGGAGACTGACGATGACGCCTATAGAGTTAAATTAAACATAACTTTGTTAAGTTTGTAAAGTGTTAACATTATTTTGGTTATTTACAGGTGTGTCAGGCGAATTCGTCGGCTACGTTCACGCCACAGACATAGATGAAGGAGTCAACGCTTTAGTCAGCTATAGCATTCCACCACATCTGCCGTTCAGCATCGATAATGCCACTGGATTGATCAGTACCAACACCAAACTGGACTATGAGCAGACTAAGGTAATAGTGAAACACTTTGTCCGTTCGTTTCAGCCAAATGACGTCCACTGTTGGACAAAGGCTTCCCCCAAGAATTTCGATAACGACTGGTCCTTTGCTGCCCGTATCCAGGTACCTTCACCTTATCGTCGGTTCACCTAGTGGGGGCCTGACCAAATTTAGTCTTCCGGCCTTCTTCCTATCTACCTGGAAACACTTCATTGTAGCCTTATAAAAATCGAGTAGTAAGTAAAGGCCGAGTTGCACCACGTTACTTAACGGTAACTATAACAATATCCGGTGTTTTTTGTATGGAGTTTGACAGATTTTTGACGTTTGTCAAAGTTAAAGTAAGATGGTGCAACCCAGCCTAAGTAAGCAATCTGTAAAAAATGGGTAACTGACCTCTTTTCCACACCAAATTATGCAAAGAAAAACACTACGATTCACATTCAAACACAGTCTATTAGTTTCATTGAACTGTTAAACTAAATTTTGAGTTGCTTATAAATAAATTAATTCTTTCTCGATGACAGGATTACGCGTTCGTAGTAACAGCTACCGACGGGGCCATTGACAAGAGGTTCGGGACAGCATCGGTGACTGTGCAAGTTGAAGATATACCCGACGAAGTGCCTGTGTTTCCGCAATCTTTGTACTCGGTTCACGTTCCCGAAAATGCGGCCAACTATCCTGTGGTTAAAGTTCACGTGAGTACTTGAGTTATGTTAGCTCTTTTCTTATCTTTTAGCAGATAGATCAAGAATCATGTGCGAACAAAAATACATTTTCGATATTGAATACTACTAATATTGAATGAATACGTTAATGCATCGTAAGTTCACTTTAAATTATTTTTGAATCTGTAAAAGTTATATCGTGACCTATGTCTTGATTTGGTAGTAAATAATGGCAATGAGCAAAGCAAGCAAATGCAATGTTGCTCAATTTCATTGAAAAATATCAATTTTAAGATTGTTTTAAGCGCAACTATCGTATTTGCGCTCACCAGTTGGCACCACAGGCGGCTAAGATCCTGTCACTGTCGACTATGGCAGTGGCGCCAACTGTATTGCAAATATGATATCTTTTATTAATACAATTTCTATAAATTATTCCAGGCGGAAGACCCCGATACCACTCCCGAGATAACCTACACGATAGTGATGGGTGATACGGATTTATTCTCCATCGAGCGCAAATCAGGCATGATCCGGACGCTGCGGCCTTTAGACCGAGAGATGATGGCGCGACACGAGATTATAGTCGGCACTGAGGAGAATAGCAGCGAGGAACCCAGGGCCACTACTACCGTGGAAGTTTTGGTTGATGTGAGTATTACTTTAGACCTTATTCCTCACTGTTAGAGCATACTTTAGTGATGGGAGACAAAGATCTATTCTCCATCGAGCGCAAATCAGGCATGATCCGGACGCTGCGGCCTTTAGACCCGACACGAGATTATTGTCGGTACTGAAGAGAATAACAGCGAGGAACCCAGGGCTACTACTACTGTGGAAGTGTTGGTTGATGTGAGTATTACTTTAGACCTCCTCACTGTTAAAGCACACTAGAGATGGGAGACAGACTTGTCATCTATCGAGCGCAGGTCTTTATACTGAGAGATGATGGCGCGACACGAGATTATAGTCGGCACTGAGGAGAATAACAGCGAAGAACCCAGAGCTACTACTACTGTGGAAGTGTTGGTCGATGTGAGTATTACTTTAGACCTTATTCCCTTCTCTTAACGTACACTTTGGTGATGGGAGACAGACTTGTCATCTATTGAGCGCAAATCAGGCATGATTCGGACGCTGCGGCCTTTAGACCGAGAGATGATGGCGCGACACGAGATCATAGTCGGCACTGAGGAGAATAACAGCGAGGAACCCAGGGCTACTACTACCGTGGAAGTGTTGGTTGATGTGAGTATTACTTTAGACCTTATTCCCTTCTCTTAACGTACACTTTGGTGATGGGAGACAGACTTGTCATCTATTGAGCGCAAATCAGGCATGATCCGGACGCTGCGGCCTTTAGACCGGGAGATGATGGCGCGACACGAGATCATAGTCGGCACTGAGGAGAATAACAGCGAGGAACCCAGGGCTACTACTACCGTGGAAGTGTTGGTTGATGTGAGTATTACTTTAGACCTTATTCCCTTCTCTTAACGTACACTTTGGTGATGGGAGACAGACTTGTCATCTATTGAGCGCAAATCAGGCATGATCCGGACGCTGCGGCCTTTAGACCCGACACGAGATTATTGTCGGTACTGAGGAGAATAACAGCGAAGAACCCAGGGCTACTACTACTGTGGAAGTGTTGGTTGATGTGAGTATTACTTTAGACCTTATTCCTTACTGTTAAAGCACACTTTAGTGATGGGAGACAAAGATCTATTCTCCATCGAGCGCAAATCAGGCATGATCCGGACGCTGCGGCCTTTAGACCCGACACGAGATTATTGTCGGTACTGAAGAGAATAACAGCGAGGAACCCAGAGCCACTATTACCGTGGAAGTTTTGGTTGATGTGAGTATTACTTTAGACCTTATTCCTTACTGCTAAAGCACACTTTAGTGATGGGAGACAGACTTGCCATCTATCGAGCGCAGGCCTTTAGACCGAGAGATGATGGCGCGACACGACATCATAGTCGGCACTGAGGAGAATAACAGAGAGGAACCTAGATCTACTACTACTGTGTAAGTGTTGGTTGATGTGAGTATTACTTTAGACCTTATTCCTCACTGTTAAAGCACACTTTAGAGATGGGAGACATACTTGTCATCTATCGAGCGCAGGCCTTTAGACCGAGAGATGATGGTGCGACACGAGATTATAGTCGGCACTGAGGAGAATAACAGCGAAGAACCCAGAGCTACTACTACTGTGGAAGTGTTGGTTGATGTGAGTATTACTTTAGACCTTATTCCTTACTGTTAAAGCACACTTTAGAGATGGGAGACAGACTTGTCATCTATCGAGCGCAGGTCTTTAGACCGGGAGATGATGGCGCGACACGAGATCATAGTCGGCACTGAGGAGAATAACAGCGAGGAACCCAGGGCTACTACTACCGTGGAAGTGTTGGTTGATGTGAGCATTACTTTAGACCTTATTCCCTTCTCTTAACGTACACTTTGGTGATGGGAGACAGACTTGTCATCTATTGAGCGCAAATCAGGCATGATCCGGACGCTGCGGCCTTTAGACCGGGAGATGATGGCGCGACACGAGATTATTGTCGGTACTGAGGAGAATAACAGCGAGGAACCCAGGGCTACTACTACCGTGGAAGTGTTGGTTGATGTGAGTCATAGTATAAGTATTCGCGTTTAGTCTTTACTGTACATTTTGCACGTACATAACAATGTGGTGAAGGAAAATTTTCTCAGTCGATGGCGGTCGTTATACAGTTAGATGAACTTATAAGCGAGACTAATCCCACCACTCTTTCCCACTACTGCAACTCCTGTATAGGATCTAAGAATTTATTGATCAACTTATAGTCGGCATTGGCTACCTAATGTTAAGCTTTAAGATTCTTCATTTCATTGAGACTCGATAAGTTAAGTAATTTTAAACTTATACGACCATCTTTTGTGCTTTACAGGATCTGTCATATTCATACCCACTTTTAGATAAACTTTATCGAAAGGTTGACAGTTCTTTTTACCTTTTTCATGCAACAGGGTTTTAAATAAAAAATCATTTTTCCAAATTGCAGGACAAGAACGACAACGCGCCAATCTTCACATCGGTCGTCCGTCCGATCACGATAGAAGACTCCTCACCCATTGGCAGCCTAGTTCAAACAGTGACCGCTGTGGATGCCGACGCGACCGCGCCTAACAACCGCGTGCGATACAAGCTGGTTGGTCGCGGGAAGGCGTCTAAGTACTTCCACGTGGAGCCCGATACGGGAGCGGTGCGGGTCCGAGACGATCTGCGGAAGGAGGCCGATAGCGAATACACTGTGAGTAGTCACTACCAACTATAGTCTGGTCTGCGAGCACGTAGAATTTTGTCCAATGACCCCAAGCTACCCATCCTTATCGATCGCGCGTAATTACGTTGCTATCGCGGTCGCACAGTCACTGCGGGCGCCCGTCGCACAGTCGCGACAGCAATATAATTACGCGCGAGCGATAAGGATGGGTAGCTTGGGGTCATTGAACGAAATTCTACGTGCTCAGCGACCAGACGCGACCGCGCCTAACAACCGCGTGCGATACAAGCTGGTTGGTCGCGGGAAGGCGTCTAAATACTTCCACGTGGAGCCCGATACGGGAGCGGTGCGGGTGCGAGACGATCTGCGGAAGGAGGCCGATAGCGAATACACTGTGAGTGTCCTATTGATAGTCCAGTGGGTCTAGACCAAGTGCAAATTATAATCACAAACCAGTCGCAAAGTAGTCGAAAAGCCCCTTTTTTGTATGGAGTTTTGACGTATTCGATTTTCGATTCGATCAAAAAGTGCGTTTTGTCTAGGGGGGCAGAGTTTTGTAGTCACCTACGTATGTAAGGTCTACAACTTCTTCGTGAGGTCTGTGTGGCTAGTACACATAGGTTTTTTACTCTATGCGCGAATGAGTCTGACAGCTAATATACTGTAAGTTTTACAGATTCCATTGGATGTCCATTTATAGCCTACTGTAGTATCTTCTGGATGGTTCGTAGTTCTATCAGCCACTACCACTTCATCCTGACATCAGTCTGTGTGTCTGGTATTGGTTGAAATAGTCCATACAGTGCAGCACTAACAACGTAGATTATACATAATCTTATCGTTAAAGTGTGACAGACAAAATGTGCACGTGACTTTTTACTTCTACAAGTATAACAAAAAAAAGTCACATGCACAATTTAATTCATTAACGCATCTTAAGAGTTGTTGGATATGATATAACATAGTCTCAATGGTCCAGTTTAGATTTCCCAATCTTAAAGGAGCTTTATTGTTTGCAGGTCGACGTGCAAGGGTTCGACCAAGGCGAGCCCGTGATGTCTTCAGTCACCAGCCTGACTGTGTACGTCAGTCACTCCGCCACTGTTCCTCCAGATGTAAGTATCTGTAAATACTTTATAGATATAAAACATTCTTATTAAACAACATAATAATCTCTAATTCATTATCTCATGTCTTATAAACTCTAACAGTTTTAGAATAATCTTTATAGATCGGTTCATACACGAAGACGCGCCCCACCAAATTTTGGTCGAGGGAAGCGCGGTGCGGGGAGTTTGATCCGAGCAATAGTGTCATTATTGTCGTGTGTTCGTTCGTTCGTTCGTTTCAGCCGAAAGACGTCCACTGCGGACAAAGGCCTCCCCCATGGTTTTCCATAAAGACCGGTCCTGGGTCGTGTATACTCATGGATAATTTAGCGTGTACCGATAACACTCAAACATTAGCGGAAGAATGGTGGGGCGCGTCTTTGTGGATGAAACGATCTATACATTACATTACATATTTTAAACCATTACGTGTTGTATTTTTTAAATTTTACATTTATCATTTATTTTAGTTATAAGTTCTGTGATCATATTTTGTTTCTTACTAATTTCGGCTATGTCAACCACTCATACTCAACTTCGATGTTGTAAGTACTCAAGGTTTCAATGGTTATAATATAACTACTTGTACATAATCATCTTAACTTTCCCGTTAACATCAGCTATATTAGCCGGGACACTGTAAATATAACTTTAAAACCTCCGGCTTAAGGCTTATTTTACACTCTCGCAAAATCAGTTACTATTCCAGGTGGGCCTCGGGTTCGCTGACACGCTGTACACTGAACACGTCGCTGAGAACTCGCCCAACGGGACGCTGGTACGAGTGCTGCCTTTGCTGAACAAGAGAGAACATTCGCCGGACATACCTTTGAAGTGCCGCCTCACGGAGTCATCGCAATCAGGTACTTTATTTGAGTTACAGTTTGTTTTTGCGTGATCGGTTAGAGGCTCTTTTTCGGTGTCATTTTTCATTAATTTAGATTATTTATGCTTAGTATGGAGTACTGATTTGTACGTGATTTCTAAATTTCGAAATCCAAGCAAAAATTAGCAAGTTTTATAAGAAATAGCGGCTACCCGCCTAGTTTAGGTATTTAACATAAAATTTGGATTCTTGTGGTGAAAGATTTTTTCATATTCTCCAATCCTCAATTTCAAGTACTCCAGTAGTTTTGGACCTAGCTATTCAAANGAAGTTTTGATATCTTCGAACTAGAAGATACCATTTCCGAAATAAGAGCGAATTTAGAAAATAAATATTATGACGCTTTTAAATAAAACTTCATAAATGTCTACTTTATACGAAAAGCCGACACCAATTTGATTTTATTTATTTATTTATTCATTATTATTGTTTCGAAAAACTACAAATGGCGGACTTAATTTCATAGGGCAGTCTGTAAACCAGTTGATCTTATGATAATGTAGATAGGATAGAATTATTAAGGACAAACGAAAACTAAACTATAATTATTCTAAATTCTAAATAGATTAAACATTATTATTCATAGTAGCTTGAAATTATGTCATTGTACCTACTTGGTACAAAAGTAGAAAGGTTAGGTAAGTAAGATTACAAGAAAAAATTTTTCATTCCAGTAAAGTACATCCACTTACTTTACTCCTACGTAATACCGTTTTTAAAAGCCAATTATTATGTTTAATATAAAAATATAACTTTGAAAAAAGTGCATTCACGCTTTTTAGTAGATTATGTCTCAACTGACACTATATTTTCCCATGTTGGTTTCAAAAGTTTTTCCTACTAGTTATATTTTATTAGCTGATCCAAATAACTTTAGAAACTACACTTATTTATTATAATTATTACAGTCAAAACTCAAAAGTGGTTTTGACCAAGAGCGTTAGTCAAAATTACTAGGAAATCATTAAAAACAATTGCAAAGTGTAGCATTTGTGTGATATTTTGTGCATACAAAATAATGACACCTTAAGGTACATACAGTAAGGTGTCTTTTTTTTCATAACAACTCTAACTTTTTCATTTTTAATACGTTATTTATTTTATAGCATGTTTTCATTTTCTTAAATCATTTTTTAAAATTATCTTTTACCTGACAAATACCTAGTTTCTTCAAATATGAGAAATAATAAAGAGCAACATTACTTTACCCAATGTGGGTAGATGTCATCATACATATACAAATCACATAAATGTTACACTCTAAAATAGTTTTATTACATATTTTTGATGACTTTTTTAGTTCTTTCGTTTGTTCCAAACGCACATACTTAAATACAATAAGAAACGTCTATAAATTTTACCTTTTCAGTTATTTTAATGTTAGGTAATTTGGGGCCGCAGATTACGAATCTGCTATAATTTTCCAGATTTTCCGCCACCATCTTGGAAAATTCATATACCAACAATTGTTTCAAACTGGGCCCTTCACTTCCTACGTACAATTGTGAGGGTCAAAATTGTAAGGGTTTTGGATATTTTATCAATGGCATGTATTCCGAAAAACGTATTTATAACCAGTAAGGAATAAACAGGTTTAATTTTTATACCAGTATTTGCCATTTAATATTGATTTGTGGGCAAAACCATCTGTTCCATGAGCTCACCAGTAAATATAGCGCTCGAAATATTCCTATGGAGTTTTAATATCTTCTGGAACATCAACAGCATCTCCTGGAAGATGTTGACGATTGAAGGGCTTCGTCTGCTATGCCGCTTGCATACTCAGAGGTATGTATCGTAATGAATGTCTGAGCCTTCATCAGAAGAAGAGGAGTAGTTCATCTGAAGTAGTCGAAACTAGCTTTTGTCGTTGTCATCGCTCTCATCCCCAGATGTATTGAGCATCTCTGCGATAGTAGCGTCGTTTGAAATCGGAAACATGGTGCGGAGACCATGAAAAATTAATATTTACGAGAAACTTGAAATACGCTTAAGGTATTGTAGGGCCCACGTCGATACAATTGTGTCAGTAAAGTTTGTTAAGCCGTTACGCCAAAGCCTTTGCTTACAAGTAGTTACTGTTATCACAAAAAGATGCTATTTTTAACTATTTGTCTAATCAATAACTTTAAAATTACTATAATTACAAAATAAAACCATAGTAGGTACTTTCTTTCGCCAAGTCGGGGAGCGCAATCAGTCATGAACTGTACAGGTTGTAACCTGCTCACCAACTGCGCTTCGAACAAAATTTGCACGGGAGGTGAAAGAACGCATCCCGCACAATCGTACGATTTCAGCCCATCCATTTCCGATGTAAAACTAATGAGATAATCTCGATTTTGTAACCCGCACAATTGTATTGGAGCGGTCCGAAAGGGCTATTAATACCTTCTCTAGAAGACCACTTGAACATGATTTAAAAGATGAGATTGCCAGATTCTTTCACTTTTAATTATTATACGTCACTAGCTTTACGTCACTAAAAATAAAGACAATTTGTAAGATTACTGAAGTAGGTACCTACTAAGACACAAGTAATATTATCTTATTTCGTTCGTTTCAGCCAAATGATGTTCATTGCTGGACAAAGGCCTCCTCCAAGGATTTCCATAACGATCGGTCCTGCGCTGCCCACATTAGCTTGTTTAGGAGCGCCTTTTTAGGATTCCGTAGTCCTGACAAGGAACCCTTATAGTTTCGATATGTCTGTCTGTCTGAGGTTTTGCTTGGAAACTATTAGCACTAGAGAGCTGTAATTTTGTGGAGGTAAAAATTTACCTAACGTAATTTTTTTTAGGGTAGCTCCCCTACATGTATAGTGGGGATGATTATTTTTTTCTTCTTCTACCCCATCGTGTGGGGTATCGTTGGATAGGTCTTTTAAAATGACTTTCTAAGACCATTTTTCGATTTAGGGATCCGTTTTCAAAATGTTAAAGTTTAAAATGCCAATTTTTGTTCGAGTAGGGCGTCCCCCCTTCTAAAAACTAAACTGTTGGCTTTAAAAATCTGAAAAAATTCATAGTAATAGTGCTTTTTCTGAAATATATTGTGGTAACGAAGGACAACTACGGAACCCTACATTGCGCGTGGCACGACACGCACTTGGCCGGTTTTTTATTCACTTCAAAACTGATAGGTTAGGGCCATACCTAAATATACAGGGTGTTAGGTTAATGGGTATATGAGCCGACACTAGCCCATGTTAACATGGGCATATAAATGGTATGGTGAAGTCAGAAAATTGATATCTTCATTTTAATTATTTTAATTTTCATATAAATCGGATTTTATAAAATTTATTTTGTATGAAAATTTAAATAATTAAAATGATGATATCAAATTTCTGACTTCACCA
>NW_021137943.1:0-654 GCF_004193835.3 Ostrinia furnacalis | reverse complement strand
ATTCTATCCGCCAAATCATTTTGGCACACGATGCGCCAAACACCCTGTATATTATTTATGTCAATGAAGTACATAATTAAGATAAGGTATATTGTGTGATTAGCAGTGTATATCGGGAAGTGATACGTCTCGTAGAAAGTGAGGAAATAATTAATTTTCATTGTAATGATTACATTACGTGGTTTATAGTTGGGTAATATAAATATGTATAATACATTGCGGAATCTTATGAAATTAATTGCTGTATTTGTGTTGATAAGTGAGTGCCTAAGTGGAGAAAAACTGGATGAAATTGGCAATTTTCTTGCAAATATTATTTAGTGTGAGACAAGTTATGAAAAGAAAATCGATTTGTATTTAAACAAAAAATAAATCTACTATATAAAAATAAGTCGGGTTTTCCTTCTGACGCTATAACTCCAGAACGCACGAACCAATTTCCACGGTTTTGCATTCGTTGGAAAGGTCTCGGGCTCCGTGAGGTTTATAGCAAAGAAAATTCAGGAAAATTTAACAAACGAAATTCCACGCGGGCGAAGCCGCGGGCGGAAAGCTAGTATAATGATAAATACGTATGTTAGTTAGGTGACGTAAAAAGATATCGTGTTTGTTAGAGTTTGATTTACATAGATTAGATATGGCTTTGGCTGCCTG
>NW_021137942.1:0-1123 GCF_004193835.3 Ostrinia furnacalis | reverse complement strand
CGACGCGCCATCTATGTACAGGTATGTGCTGGCCGCTTAAAATATTTTTATTTTAAATGCAATGTACCTAATATCCGGTTACAGAATTTATTGTACCGAGATACCTATTCGATTCCCGATTCGAACCCAGATTAATTTTTTCATAATCATCATAACCATGAGAGTAAACATAATTAATTATACATAACAAATAATTATAAACGTCGGCGCAGAGACGTTGACATTAAGAATATTCTTAAAAAAAAAAAATGTTCCTAGATGGTGGACTTAGATAGCGTTTATGCAGTGTGAGTCACGTTAAAGTGCACATATGAAAATAGATGAAACTAGACCTATTTTTATCGACAAAAAAGAGGTCAAATTTTTTTTGAGATTTATTTTTTATTTTTTATAGATTTTTTTTTCTTCCAATTACTTATTGTAAATAAAACGTAATAACTGTTAAACTAAGCGGTATATCCTGATAAAATAAAAACAGTAATAATGCTAAATAATAGGCGATACTATAAAAATACATAAAATACACAAAAAAGGCCTACAAATGATCATTGCAAACGTTGTGATAGGGATAGAGACATGTGATTTTTGGTTTTACGAAGGTAATACGATAGAAAATAATACAAAGTAATAAAAACCACCGGTTATAGGGGCATTTTTTGGAGAAATTTATCAAATAACCAAAAAAACACGAATTTAAAAGGATTTTTTTTTTCAAAAAGTTTAATTTTTTATGTATTTTATGTATTTTTTTAGTATCGCCTGTTATTTAGCATTATTACTGTTTTTATTTTATCAGAATATACCGCTTAGTTCAAAAGTTATTACGTTTTCCTTACAATAAGAAATTGGAAGAAAAAAAATTCTATAAAAAATAAAAAAAAAATCTCAAAAAAATTTTGACCTCTTTTTTGTCGATAAAAATAGGTCTAGTTTTATCTATTTTCATATGTACACTTTAACGTGACTCACACTGTATAAGATGCTAAACAAAGTTTATGTGGTTTAAGCACTTCAAAAGGGATGATATTTTAACCGCAATTAAACTTTTAACAAAAGATTCATTTATGGTTTAAAGAAACTTATTAATGTATTTTATGTTTATTACATAAACACGATAGCCACT
>NW_021137941.1:0-1189 GCF_004193835.3 Ostrinia furnacalis | reverse complement strand
CACCCCAGAATGGCACCCCCCTGTCATGACATCACGACCGTCCTTGCCATGCAGATGCGCCATTGAGTACTAATCTGCGCGACTTTTGTCACCCCCTGATGCTTGGCACCCGGGGCGGTCCGCCCCCACCGCCCCCCCCTTACGCCGCTACTGTCACAACGTTTGCAATGATCGTTTGAACTAAGCCTCTCCGGGCACGCCATTCAACGCTTCGTTAACAACGAAACTGAAAATGGCTCTAGATTTGTAATTTTGATAAAGACAAGTTAGATTTCAAATAAAAACAAAAGATTTCGAAGTAAAATAAGCATTTTAGTTAAAATTAAAATTGTCTCTACCTGTAGCGGAGAATAATGTTGTGGCAGGCCTTTGTTCAAACGATCATAGCAAATGTTGTGATAGGGATAGAGACATGCAATTTTTGGTTTTTCAAAGATAATACGATAGAGAATAATACAAAGTAATAAAAACCACCTATTATAGGGGCATTTTTTGGAGAAATTTATCAAATAACCAAAAAAAAAACACGAATTTAAAAGCAGATTTTTTTCAAAAAGTATCTTTTTTTTTTTGGCATTTTTTGAGTATTTTATGTATTTTTTTAGTATCGCCTGTTATTTAGCATTATTACTGTTTTTATTTTATCAGGATATACCGCTTAGTTTAAAAGTTATTACGTTTTCTTTACAATAAGTAATTGGAAGGAAAAAAATTCTACAATAAATTAAAAAAAAATCTCAAAAATTTTTTGACCTCTTTTTTGTCGATAAAAATAGGTCTAGTTTCATCTATTTTCATATGTACACTTTAACGTGACTCACTGTATTATGTATTATTATTCTATTTATTATAGGTAATTTTTTGTAAGTAGATTTATTTTATACTTAATGTAAATATTTTGCATCGCCTCACTCTCTCTGTATGACCAGTGGTTGACTGGCAGAGAATGCCATCCGGCATTAAGTCCCCCACAGTGCATTGTATTTAAATGCAGAAGATTAAATAAATAAATAATTTAAATTGTAATTTTTGTAGAATCACCCGTCTACAAACGTCAAACCCTGTAGCACCATTATTTAGACATTTTATTTTAATGCTATCAAATTTTAATTTAATGATGTACCTAGTTTATGAATGCATTTTGAATTAGGTACTCAGTGTTTTTTAAATCATATAAATAATCGAAAAT